>NC_047508.1:43988289-44181407 GCF_902827115.2 Pseudochaenichthys georgianus
GTGATTATCTGGATCTGCGCCGTGTCTCTAACTAAGGACAGACTTTCACTGCTTTAAGAAAGTGTGCAGCAAAAAGGCTGTCTCCATAATGACTGTTTTCTATTTAAAGGAGCATTGCAATGGTGTTGCATGTTTAACTTCATTTATAAAGTCTTACTTAAGTAAAAGTAAACGAATATTAGCATTAGGGATGTCCCGATCACCTTTTTTTGCTCCCGATCCGATTCCGATCATTTTGTTGTTGTTGGTGTTTGTTTCTCAGGTGGCGTATTAGATTGGTCGTGTTAAACGTAGCTCTGTTCTTTCCATTGCAAACATTGCATCTGGCTGTTACACTGCCTTCGCTTTCAATTTTATAATACTTCCAAACTCCTGACATGTTCTCTGTCCCGACTCCCGAGTCACCAGCTGAACGTAGCCTCTCGTTAGCTTGCTGCTGCTATTAGACACTGCGCCCACTCTGTTGCCAGATTTCAGAGAAATAAGCAACCAGGTCTGAAAACAAGCCCAAAAGAAGCAACACATACATGATGTGTAATTTTAAACCAAAACTAAGTCCTCAGGATGACTTTAAGACGTGAACATGGTCATTTTTGTTTTGTAACATTAAATAAAATAATAAAAATATTTTATAAAAAAAAAAAAAAAAAATCCTGATCCCCGATTTTTTTCTCCCGATTCCGATCTTTTGAAAATCACGTGATCGGCTCCGATACCCGATCACGTGATCGGATCGGGACATCTCTAATTAGCATCAACATGTGCTTAGTAACAAAAGCAAATGTTATTTTTGTTCTTCCTCTTCTGCTTAAAAAAAGCCAGGTAAAGTAGTAGTACTTGAGTAAATGTACTATATAACATTCCACCACTGACTGCAACTAATTCATATTTTCCTTGAAGAGATTTCAAAGTCCTATGTTTCATTTCTATTTTAAATGTTGCTTTTTTGTCTTAGTTCTATTTGAGGGATGATGAAGCTCACGTTGCTGAACTACATATCCCATAATGCTTTGCATCGTGTTTGTTCCTCTGTGGTTTGTCGTCATTACTCTCTTCAGACATATTATTCAAAGTTCAAAATAAAATATATTGAAGTATCTCAAATATACGGAATTGGCGAAAGTGTCGTTGAGAATATTGTAATACGTGTTCTTGATTTAATATTGCTTTCAGTGCAAGACAATGTTAACACATTATGTATCTGTATTATTTTTTAAACACATTTGAATTGCTACGGTTAGCATTCTGTGCCAGGTTCACACATTCAGCATCTGTAATAAGTTAACTTTAAAGATCTTTATTTAAAGTCAAGTTAGAGTAAAGTCAATAGCTTTCTTGTCCTATTTTTTACAGGAGAATAACATATAGAATTAAACCCCTCCACTTCAACAATGTCCCCTTAAATGATTAATAAGGGCCACTGTGTGATGGCTACAGTTAGTTAAACATTTATGATAAACTGATTATTCAGTGACGTGAACAGCAAAGAGAAAGAGGAGAAACTCAACAGATATGAAGGTGTTTGGTGTTTTCGCCACAGTCACGAATTGTGGGGTTGTTCTTGGAGTTGAAATCTGGAAAAACCTAAAAAAGCCTGGATGGTGATGGTGGGAGCAAAACATCTGGACAACTATTTGTATATTTCTCTATTTAGGACTATTTTTGTGTCTTTGTTTGGGTGAGCGCATGAGAAACAGAGATTCGTAAAGGCAACTATTAGCAATTTCGCTAACAGCTATTATTACACGGCTTAGTTGTATACTCAATTCTGATTGGTCAGTTCAGAACATGTGACACGTTAATACCGTAGTACAGACCGCTGTGAAGGACTTTAAAGGACCGTTGCTAAGGAGGATCAAGCGAGAAAAAGGAAAAGATGTTAAAAGACGGAGCGTTGGACGTCAGATAAATCACCAGAAGAAGACAGACAGGAAGTAAACGCTAACAGGAACACAGTATGGGCTCTGTAGAGTTTAAGGACTTGTTCCAACATGGATTGGTTGCTCACATTGAACCATTATCCCGGATAAAATAGGTTGCCACTGTCCATAGTGAGTTTACTGTGTCCGAAACACAATGTATTTCATCAATCGGACACTGGAAGCTCTTGGTCCCGAGCCATGAAGGTACTGCTGGTCTTACATGTGCTGTGGTTCTCGAGTATCGTCACTTTTTCAGATTTGTTGGTATCGACTTGCTCCCAAAGTATCGGTTCTGGTGAAATCTGTGGCTCCATCTGATCCCAGCAGATGTTGGTTTTCGTTAGAGGTTTTACGGTTCCTCTTGGTCCATTTTGGATCTCATCTGTGGTCGCTTTGCACAGTGTGTTTTCCACAGTGTGTTTTCCATGTGCGTGTTTCGTGTTGGATCCACACTTTGCACCTGCAGTCTGAACATCGGATCCAAACATCTCCCATATAAAACACACTGAGGATGTAAACACAGGGAGGACAACCTGTAAAACAGCCGTACACACACAGTCCACATCCTCTTCAAACATCCCTCCGCTCGACATCGTCTAAGGGGCGAAACACCCACACACTGAACATACCTCCGTATCCATTTGAACATCCATAATGCAGCAGCTCCTCCACACTTCACTGAGCCGGCGAACACGAGCGGGGAAAATGTTTTTGAACCGAAGGACCGTCCTTAAAGCCGAGCACTTTACATAATCCCCAACGTTCGGCATCTTCAGCTGAGAGAAGACGGAAGCTAAACATAAAGGAATAGTTCACCGAAAAATACTTTAAACTGTATAAAATACTGGATGGTCAAAGGGAAGGTTTTCTATTGATCGTATTCCTTTGCCATAAACGACGGAACATCAATATCGTGAGAAACGACTAGGAATCATCTTCGATTTCAGAAATCCTGACATCTCAGAAGGGTCTTTCCTGATTTTAAGGCTCTTTTTTTTAAACTATAATTATTTTTGTTTTCTGGATTTACCAAACTTGAGCTGTTCTATTGTTGCCTTTACCCACTTAGCCATTATCAAACCTTTTTTAATTGTGCAGATATTTAGTGAAAGCATTGATAGTGAACCCTACAACAGGGGTGTCGAACTCAATTTCACCACGGGCCACGTAGGAATTATGGTTGCACTCAAAGGGTCGGTTGTAACTTTAAGACTATATCGAAACACATATATAAATATTTAATAGATATCAAATAATGCATTATATTACATTATTGCCTCTGCATTGGACTATTATCGGGTAATAACTTCATCATTAATTACGTCTGAAAGCAGAAGTCTCGGGAAAGTAATTGCAAGTCTCTTCAGTGAGAATGTCACAAAATGATTTAAAAAGAAAAGTTAAATTCTGGGGGGAAAAAGTGACATTTTGAGATGCATTGTGGGACATGTAGTTTATGGGCAACATGCTTCTGTAAATCGTAACCGTATTAACATATTATATTTGCATGTAAGCGCTTTGAGCACCAGAAAAAGCGCTTTATAAATGTAATTATTATATTCTTTCAGAGCTCTTGTGGGGCGAAAATGAAGTCGCGGGCCGGATTTGGCCCCCGGGCCTCGAGTTTGACACCCCTGCCCTACAATATCATCGCAATATAAATTTTGACTTTCTACAAATCCCGTGCCCTAATTAAAGGGTGTTAAGGAAAGTGATTGATTCTTCGTTTACCATGGAGCTGTGCAAGAAAGCCGTTTCTTCAATAATTCAAGGTCGCATTTGGGTAATAAAGGAATGGTCTTTTATGGTGAAGTAATCTTAACTTTTTTTCTGGTACCATGAACAGCTCAAGGAGGGGAATTGCACATATCATTGATATAGTTTTAGGGTTAACTATTTTATACCGGACACTTTTCGAGGATGCTTCGACGCCTGCCGTTTGTGAATCTCATGTTTCAAGATTCAATATATACACACACAGCTATATACACTAGGGGTGTAACGGTTCACAGAAGTCACGGTTCGGTTCGTACCTCGGTTTGGGGGTCACGGTTCGGTACAACAAGAAAAAGCAAAAAAAAGTCCCAAATGCATAATTCCAGGTTTGTTGTTATTTATTTTGAACAGTAGTGCAAGTTTCAGTTTCAAATAAAGAACTCTGACATTTTGAATAATTAACTGTATTAAACACAAACCACACACACACAGATGGCCATATTATCTATATGGCTGATGTCAAACTAAAAGGTTTCATCAAGCTGTAAAACTAAAAAGAATGTCTTAAGAAAGTGTTTCCAGAGCGCAAAGTCGTTGAAAAACATTATGCCAAAAGCTTCCGTTATTTATTTTGGTCTCTCGGCTCTCATGTCTCTTGGCTTCTTAAAAACAGCGGGGATCAGCTGTTGAACAGCTGTTGTCTTTTGCGGGCTCCGGTGATTGGCACATCTGGCTGATGCCTTCTGATATGATTTAGCATGTTTGACGTGTTACCATTAGCATACCGCACCGCTGTAGAACAACGCCGACACACCGTCCTCTTCCGATCCACCACTCGCACCCCATCATTGTTAATGTAGTCCACAGGGAACCCGAAATGTTCCCACACAGCTGATTTAAAAGAAGCAGGTGGGTTCTAGCTCCTGTGTGTTATCTGAAATCGCCATACTAACTTTTCTTCTTCTTGTATTTAGTTCGTTTTGTTGTTATTTCTTCTTGTTCTTCATTTGTTGTTTAAGGGCGGCTGGCAAACAGCTTTTAGGCGCAATACCGCCCCCTGGATTATAAATAGTGTAGTGGATGCTGCCCTGAAGGACAGACTTTTTTCCCACTCGTAAAAAAAAGGCGTATTCGCCGTGTGACTGCATGTGCCGAACCGTGACGGTACGGGACGAATACGGATACCGTTACACCCCTAATATACACGTAAATGGAATATGATGTAGATAAATAATTTGCAAACAGCTGAATGTTTATGGATGTTCTTTACAGAGTTCAGGTGTTTAATAATCTTATGGCCTCTGGGATGAAACTGTCCCAGCATGTATCAATCACTTGTTTCAATCAAACTTGTATTGTAACTCTTAGCAAGTAAGGTAATAAGCAGTATCCCCAATTATCAAACTCTTTATTCGAATTAAATAATTGTGTCTGTCCACGATGTTACAGGAGGTCCAAGCCAAAATAACTCTTAGATTAAATCCTGAGATGTTGCCAGTGCAATAGAGCGGTGCAGTGACGAGTCCTAAAACCCGGAAGTGAGTCAGCATTTTACCACTTCCTGTCCTCTCGTCTCAGAGCCAATGGGATCTCTCCATGGGATGTTGGGAAATATCTGAAATAAGGTCTGTGGTTGAGACGCATTGAAGAGACGGATCACGTTTTGTTCTACGACATTAATCCATCAGCAGTGACCCCACTGGTGATTTCTGAAGAGTTGACGTGTCTGAAAAACGATGGTTGTTACCAAGTGGCTGAATAGGACTACAGAAGTTATCGAGGTCGTTGTACGTCATTACGCCGAACACGTAAACACTCCTTTAAGTGTGTTTGCCGTGTTCTGCTTGAAAGCAAGTCCCTGCCTCCTGCAAAGTGTTCAAACAAACGCTTCAACTCGTTCCATTTAGAATCTGTGTGTTTGAATATGGATCTGAAGTCGGCGTGACGTTGAAGTCGTGCTTCTGGACTCAGCTGTAGTTCCTTTATAGCACAACGTTAGCATTTAGCTTCTGGACATTAGATTTATCATTTTGAAAAATTATAAAAGTAGGGCAGACATGTGGAGATTATCCGGCAGAACAAAACGTGCATTCATCAAACGGGTTCGTTTTCCACAGACCTTATTTCCTATGGAGAAATCCCATTGCTTTTTTGACGAGGGAACCAGCAGCTTACGTCCGGGTAAATACGTCACCCCTGCGCCGCTCTATACCAGTGAGACAAAGAGAAAGTGTGCCCTGTGCTGGTTGTTTGCTGAATTCAATGTAGCAGTCTGGATGCTGAGACGAGGTCTCTCGTGTTTGTTTGCGGCGTCTTCAGATCCTTTGCTTGGTCAGGTTCTGGCTTTATTTTAGTTTTCGGAGGCCATAAGGCGACACTTGACGCCGTGTCCTCGGACGAGGGGCAGCTCTGAGAGTTCAGACGATCGATTTCTGCCTGTCGGCTGCTTATGTTTCTCAGATGGGTTTATAGTTATTTTTAGGAGCAGACGACACCAGATCTTGTTCTGATATTAACTCCAGACTGGAGAAAAAGAGGTGAAAACAGTCTTTTAATCGGATGGAGAGCAGCAGGGAAAGCACGCTCTGAATGCTGATGATGCTTTTTAATATCTTTTACACACACCGTTTGTCCAACTTCATTTTTTATATTAAAGGAAAGATCTTAACTCAGGCTTACGGAAGAGGAATAGGGCCACGTGTAAATGTTTTGAGTTCTAAGAAAAAGTCAGACATTTGAGATGAAGAAATCTGATACGACTTTTTTCCACAAACTCGTTTTTACACAATTTCTGACTTTTTCCCTCAGATTTCTGTCTTTTCCTTCCAATTTCTGACTTTTTCCTCAAATGTTTTCTCAATTTTCGGACTTCATAATCCTGACTTTATTCTTTTGGTTAGACCTAAAAAACAAATTCCCACGAGGCCCTTATCCTCTTCTATTATATCTCATTGAACCGAGTGCAGTCGTCTTTCTACCGTCTGTACAATCTGTTTCTGTGTCGTGTGAAATTATTCAGACGCCTCACTGAAGAGGCTTCAAAAGAAGAAACAAACAAGTTTACTTTCGTCTGTCGAAGAATCAGTTCTTATTTCTAATCATACGCTGAACTTTACATCACCCTGTCTCCTCCGCTGAGCTTCAAAACACACAACGGCATCAGAGACGTGTGACCTATAGGTGCTCGTCAGGAATGGGTTTTCACTTTTCCATCACACGGCTGCGAGGGATTTCCTTCTACGAGTTTCAGATCTATTGAGGTTGAATGTTGTTGGAGATCTAATGTTCATTGAAGGTGTCAGATATGCAGAGTCGGTTTGATGTAAACGCATTGAATACAACGTTTGAACGGCAGCCTTGTAGGGTTTGTTTTGTGCGATTATTATATTTATAAATAGTTGTGTTTACAGTAAGCGGCAGTTCCAACAGTAACACTTCCAACAAGAAGAAGGGGTGGAGATAGTACCGAATATAAAACATACTTTACCTGGGGGAAATTTGGTTTTAAAATATACATATATTTGATAAACACAAGTTGAGAATGTGCAAAGAAAAGAAAATCGTTTCTCAATACAAAAAATCCCACAAGGATTTGTTTGTATACATATTAAAACATTTGGCAGTGTAGTGGAATTATTCAAAGAGATTTATAAGATATTTAGATAAATGCACACCTTTCAATCAAAGAAAACGAGGATTGGTTTCATGAGAAAGGACATATTCTCTGATTGGAGACTGGTAAAGTCATCCTTAATATATCAGTAACTTTTACATGGAGCATAATATTGAATGACTTAATCACCTCTTGTTAAAAATATCCAAACACCAGTATGCGCAGAGAGCGTAAATGGCATGTCTTTTTTAATTTGATGTATCGAAACACGTAATTAAAATCAGATATATTGTTCCTTGTCATACTGAATTAAATTACGCAGGGAACCATTAATAGAGTCGGCGACGGCAGGAGTCATGCGGGGTTTTAGCCGGAGGGCAAAGCTGTGTATCGTCAGGAGAAGACGAGGCAGATGACAGTAAACAGAGCTTTGACTTTAAATAAGAGAATCGGAGCGCAGAGTGAACGCTGACGGACGTGTGCTGTCGCCTCGGATGGATCTCTCCTCTCGTCACTCAGTCGGGTGGAAAGCTGGAGGCTGTCGCAAGAATGACGAGCATCAATCAGTGTCACAGGAAACACACGAGACGGCGGGAAACATCGGGCACGTCCTCCCGTGTAGAGACGTGTAGAGAAGACGTGATAAGACGTGTAGAGAAGACGTGTAGAGACGACTAGAGAAGACGTGTAGAGAAGACGTGTAGAGACATGTAGAGACGACTAGAGAAGACGTGTAGAGGAGACGTGTAGAGGAGACGTGTAGAGGAGACGTGTAGAGAAGACGTGATAAGACGTGTAGAGAAGACGTGTAGAGGAGACGTGTAGAGAAGACGTGTAGAGGAGACGTGTAGAGGAGACGTGTAGAGGAGACGTGATAAGACGTGTAGAGGAGACGTGTAGAGGAGACGTGTAGAGGAGACGTGTAGAGGAGACGTGATAAGACGTGTAGAGGAGACGTGATAAGACGTGTAGAGGAGACGTGTAGAGGAGACGTGTAGAGACATGTAGAGACGACTAGAGAAGACGTGTAGAGGAGACGTGTAGAGGAGACGTGTAGAGGAGACGTGTAGAGAAGACGTGATAAGACGTGTAGAGGAGACGTGTAGAGAAGACGTGTAGAGGAGACGTGTAGAGGAGACGTGTAGAGGAGACGTGTAGAGAAGACGTGTAGAGGAGACGTGTAGAGGAGACGTGTAGAGGAGACGTGTAGAGGAGACGTGTAGAGAAGACGTGATAAGACGTGTAGAGGAGACGTGTATAGGAGACGTGTATAGGAGACGTGTAGAGACATGTAGAGACGACTAGAGAAGACGTGTAGAGAAGACGTGTAGAGGAGACGTGTAGAGGAGACGTGTAGAGGAGACGTGTAGAGAAGACGTGTAGAGGAGACGTGTAGAGGAGACGTGTAGAGGAGACGTGATAAGACGTGTAGAGGAGACGTGATAAGACGTGTAGAGGAGACGTGATAAGACGTGTAGAGGAGACGTGTAGAGGAGACGTGTAGAGGAGACGTGTAGAGGAGACGTGTAGAGGAGACGTGTAGTAGAGGAGACGTGTAGAGGAGACGTGATAAGACGACGTGTAGAGGAGACGTGTAGAGGAGACGTGATAAGACGACGTGTAGAGGAGACGTGTAGAGGAGACGTGTAGAGGAGACGTGTAGAGGAGACGTGTAGAGGAGACGTGTAGAGGAGACGTGTAGAGGAGACGTGTAGAGAAGACGTGTAGAGGAGACGTGTAGAGGAGACGTGTAGAGGAGACGTGTAGAGAAGACGTGATAAGACGTGTAGAGGAGACGTGTATAGGAGACGTGTAGAGAAGACGTGTAGAGACATGTAGAGACGACTAGAGAAGACGTGTAGAGAAGACGTGTAGAGGAGACGTGTAGAGGAGACGTGTAGAGAAGACGTGTAGAGGAGACGTGTAGAGGAGACGTGTAGAGGAGACGTGATAAGACGTGTAGAGGAGACGTGATAAGACGTGTAGAGGAGACGTGATAAGACGTGTAGAGGAGACGTGTAGAGGAGACGTGTAGAGGAGACGTGTAGAGGAGACGTGTAGTAGAGGAGACGTGTAGTAGAGGAGACGTGTAGAGGAGACGTGATAAGACGACGTGTAGAGGAGACGTGTAGTAGAGGAGACGTGTAGTAGAGGAGACGTGTAGTAGAGGAGACGTGTAGAGGAGACGTGTAGTAGAGGAGACGTGTAGAGGAGACGTGATAAGACGACGTGTAGAGGAGACGTGTAGAGGAGACGTGATAAGACGACGTGTAGAGGAGACGTGTAGAGGAGACGTGTAGAGGAGACGTGTAGAGGAGACGTGTAGAGGAGACGTGTAGAGGAGACGTGTAGAGAAGACGTGATAAGACGTGTAGAGAAGATGTGTAGAGAAGACGTGATAAGACGACGTGTAGAGGAGACGTGTAGTAGAGGAGACGTGTAGTAGAGGAGACGTGTAGTAGAGGAGACGTGTAGTAGAGGAGACGTGTAGTAGAGGAGACGTGTAGAGGAGACGTGTAGAGGAGACGTGTAGAGACGTGCTAAGACGTGTAGAGACGACGTGTAGAGAAGACGTGATAAGACGTGTAGAGAAGACGTGTAGAGAAGACGTGTAGAGAAGACGTGTAGAGACGTGTAGAGACGTGATAAGACGTGTAGAGACGACGTGTAGAGAAGACGTGTAGAGACGTGATAAGACGTGTAGAGACGACGTGTAGAGAAGACGTGTAGAGGAGACGTGTAGAGGAGACGTGTAGAGGAGACGTGTAGAGGAGACGTGTAGAGACATGTAGAGACGACTAGAGAAGACGTGTAGAGAAGACGTGTAGAGAAGACGTGTAGAGAAGACGTGTAGAGACGACGTGTAGAGACATGTAGAGACGACTAGAGAAGACGTGTAGAGGAGACGTGTAGAGGAGACGTGTAGAGGAGACGTGTAGAGGAGACGTGTAGAGAAGATGTGTAGAGAAGACGTGCAGAGACGTGATAAGACGTGTAGAGAAGACGTGTAGAGAAGACGTGATAAGACGACGTGTAGAGAAGACGTGCAGAGACGTGATAAGACGTGTAGAGAAGACGTGTAGAGACGTGATAAGACGTGTAGAGAAGACGTGTAGAGACGTGATAAGACGTGTAGAGAAGACGTGTAGAGACGTGATAAGACGTGTAGAGACGACGTGATACGACGTGTGAAGAGTGAGGATGGAAGACAGTGGCTTCCTGAAGTGCTCGGCTTGTTTCTGAGCCATAACCTCACCTGCCTCGTGATGAATTGAACCTCGGTCAGCCTGAAGATCAGCTTTTCTAAATGTGATATCTTTGGAAGCTTTGAAGCCTCCTCTTGATTTGTCAAATATCTTGTGGACGTTTTCAACCATGATTAGATAACTTTAACACAATTAGATATGTTCTCATATAGCTCCAAGTGCAGAGTGCTTCAGATTAGTTTACATGTCTACGAGTCTCCTTTGTTATTTCAAAAACAAAAGCACCGTTTAGAGCAGCAGGGAAAGTGAAAGCCCACATTGGGACCCTCAGCTTCACGGGGATATTTCTGAGCCGGTGGTTGCTCTGTTGTGGGGACGGAGAGGTGAATGTGAGTGAGCCGATCGGCGGGGGGCAATTAGCCGGCTAATTAAAATGGTAAGTCCTCCAGGAAGGGGCAGGAAGTCCTTGAGAAGTCTCTAGCAGGGCACAAGTTTGATGTGTGTGTGTGTGTGTGTGTGTGTGTGTGTGTGTGTGTGTGTGTGTGTGTGTGTGTGTGTGTGTGTGTGTGTGTGTGTGTGTGTGTGTGTGTGTGTGTGTGTGTGTGTGTGTGTGTGTGTGTGTGTGTGTGTGTGTGTGTGTGTGTGTGTGTGTGTGTGTGTGTGTGTGTGTGTGTGTGTGTGTGTGTGTGTGTGTGTGTGTGTGTGTGTGTGTGTGTGTGTGTGTGTGTGTGTGTGTGTGTGTGTGTATAAAGCTGGGTTAGAATGATTGTCTTTTGGGTTTTTTTTCCTGTCTAGGTTTTAGTGCATGTAAATGGTCTGCAAAGGCTAAAATCCCTATGTTCCCTACTCCGTCTGTAGCCACACTCGCAGCTCAACGAGGCTCCTCCTGTCAGATGGAGGGAGTAAACACAGCAGCCAGCTTTGGGACGGCCTCCCCTCTCTCCGGCAGAAACAGGAAGTGCCGAAACTGTTTGTAACAACGGTTTCAAATCAGCATCTCTTTGACAAAAAGTTTAAATGAATAACTCAAATAAAACTCCGAACATCTTTCATTGTGTTTCAAAGCTCTTTTAGTTTTAAACCTGATGTTTAGAAGCTTCTTAGTTTTTGCAACGGTCTGTAAATATACACAACTTTATAATAAAATGCACACATTTATCTTTTTCTAGACTAAACACAGGTTTGATCCTAAGTTAAAAACATATGAGGTTATCATGAGGTTGTTAACATCGCAGTTTATCAGTGGATGTTTGCTGGAACTACTTGTAAACAGCGTGTTTCCTGAGGGACACACACAGCGTGACTCCGGTCAGGTAGAGACCGGTCTCCAGTCAGCACCGCTGCAGACTCGCTGTGTGAGGGCTTGGTAGCCCACTCCCCCTCCACACTCGTTGCTTTGGAACAGCCCTTAATGTGGCGGACCCTCCGAGTGAACGCGCAAACGGAGGGCGAGTGTGTAGGGGGTGATTTGGGATTGGGCCGGAGTTTCTCTCCCACACACTGCCCAATCAGAGCAGACTGGGCTCTGGTTTCAGACGGAGGGTGAAAACGTGTTTGTTTCACTTTTCTGTTTCCTTAAAGAAGCTTGCCAGGCCAGTAGTTGCCAATACAATTCACATTTCCTCAAATACCAGAGAAGAACATTTCAAGCGTGCGTAGGTGGCTTACTTTTCCTTTGTGATTAGTAGCAGGTTTTAAACTTTTTCAAGCCCAACAACTTTTTGTATCGAGTTGTCTCATGTCTAATGGAAGATCTCCAAAGTAATCAGAAATGCTGCCATCAGATAAACAGGATCCACTCCAGGACTCTGAAAAGTAGAAACCCAGTTAACCCAGCATCAGAAGCTCGGACGTGTTCTTTGTGCTGGAAATAAACGTCCTCTCTGATGGTTGCGATAGCGCCGGCTCTCAGACAGGGTTGTGTTTACAGTACGGGACTTTAATTTGCCGCCTGTCGCTGAGCCAGAGTGACATTTGTATTGCTGTCAGGCTCTTCCTCCTCCTCGTCCATCTTCCTCCTCGTCCTCCTGTGAATCCTGATGAGGCGTCCGATGGCTGCCTGAAGTGAAATCAATCAGCCCTTCAATCTTTCTCTAAAGGACCATTATCCAGCCCCCCCGAGGGCCTCTCTGCTGCAGGATCTATGACCTGATCCGCCTCCCTAATTCACACTCGCTAACTCCACTCTGACAAGAAACCTAACAACAGCAAGGTCAAGATTTAAGGTCCAGACTCCATCTGTTTAAACCTCAACAAATAAACTGTAAGACCTTCGGCATCGCCACTGAACAAATATTTAAAGGGGACATGTTCTGTTGATGTTCAGGTGTATATCAGTATGTAGTGTCTCTACTTTAAAGAGTCCTCTCCTGCTGATGTTCAGGTGTATATCAGTATGTAGTGTCTCTACTTTAAAGAGTCCTCTCCTGCTGATGTTCAGGTGTATATCAGTATGTAGTGTCTCTACTTTAAAGAGTCCTCTCCTGCTGATGTTCAGGTGTATATCAGTATGTAGTGTCTCTACTTTAAAGAGTCCTCTCCTGCTGACGTTCAGGTGTATATCAGTATGTAGTGTCTCTACTTTAAAGAGTCCTCTCCTGCTGATGTTCAGGTGTATATCAGTATGTAGTGTCTCTACTTTAAAGAGTCCTCTCCTGCTGATGTTCAGGTGTATATCAGTTTGTAGTGTCTCTACTTTAAAGAGTCCTCTCCTGTTGATGTTCAGGTTTATATCAGTATGTAGTGTCTCTACTTTAAAGAGTCCTCTCCTGCTGATGTTCAGGTGTATATCAGTATGTAGTGTCTCTACTTTAAAGAGTCCTCTCCTGCTGATGTTCAGGTGTATATCAGTATGTAGTGTCTCTACTTTAAAGAGTCCTCTCCTGCTGATGTTCAGGTGTATATCAGTATGTAGTGTCTCTACTTTAAAGAGTCCTCTCCTGCTGATGTTCAGGTTTATATCAGTATGTAGTGTCTCTACTTTAAAGAGTCCTCTCCTGCTGATGTTCAGGTGTATATCAGTATGTAGTGTCTCTACTTTAAAGAGTCCTCTCCTGCTGATGCTCAGGTGTATATCAGTATGTGGTGTCTCTACTTTAAAGAGTCCTCTCCTGCTGATGTTCAGGTGTATATCAGTATGTAGTGTCTCTACTTTAAAGAGTCCTCTCCCGCTGATGTTCAGGTGTATATCAGTGTGTAGTGCCTCTACTTTAAAGAGTCCTCTCCTGCTGATGTTCAGGTGTATATCAGTGTGTAGTGTCTCTACTTTAAAGAGTCCTCTCCTGCTGATGTTCAGGTGTATATCAGTATGCAGTGTCTCTACTTTAAAGAGTCCTCTCCTGCTGATGTTCAGGTTTATATCAGTATGTAGTGTCTCTACTTTAAAGAGTCCTCTCCTGCTGATGTTCAGGTGTATATCAGTATGTAGTGTCTCTACTTTAAAGAGTCCTCTCCTGCTGATGTTCAGGTGTATATCAGTATGCAGTGTCTCTACTTTAAAGAGTCCTCTCCTGCTGATGTTCAGGTTTATATCAGTATGTAGTGTCTCTACTTTAAAGAGTCCTCTCCTGTTGATGTTCAGGTTTATATCAGTATGTAGTGTCTCTACTTTAAAGAGTCCTCTCCTGCTGATGTTCAGGTGTATATCAGTATGTAGTGTCTCTACTTTAAAGAGTCCTCTCCTGCTGATGTTCAGGTGTATATCAGTATGTAGTGTCTCTACTTTAAAGAGTCCTCTCCTGCTGATGTTCAGGTGTATATCAGTATGTAGTGTCTCTACTTTAAAGAGTCCTCTCCTGCTGATGTTCAGGTGTATATCAGTATGTAGTGTCTCTACTTTAAAGAGTCCTCTCCTGCTGATGTTCAGGTTTATATCAGTATGTAGTGTCTCTACTTTAAAGAGTCCTCTCCTGCTGATGTTCAGGTGTATATCAGTATGTAGTGTCTCTACTTTAAAGAGTCCTCTCCTGCTGATGTTCAGGTGTATATCAGTATGTAGTGTCTCTACTTTAAAGAGTCCTCTCCTGCTGATGCACATGTTTTGAAAGTTGAAACACAATGTGCTGTTCGTAAAGTGGAAAAGCCATCATAACAGTAAAACTGCAACATTCGGTTTAGCTTTGTTGCCCCCTAATTTCTCTCTCCCATCACTTTTTAAATGCCACTAGTTTAAAACAAAAAACATTTTTGAAAAGAAATCGGCTATGAATGAATCTTTTTTTTTCTTCTGTGGAATTATTTCCAAACTTGTCAAGGCTGCCAGCTTTTCATTTTGGGTTGGATTCAGAATAACATCACATTATCCTCAGTCTTCCTCAGGGTCATCGTGAACAGAAGAAGAGCGATACATCTCCGCCATCCTGATGAGGAAACACGTTTTTCAAGAATTTTATAATGAGGACATTTTCAATTCATTACAATCATTTGAGCCAACTTGTTCAGTGATGACCAGTGAAAGTACTTTACATTTGATATGGGAACATTTTGAGGAGAAATCCATTGCACTTTTTTGTTATCAAATATTGGGATTTCCAGGTGACTTCGAAGGGACGTATCATACACATGTTTCAGGTTCTAGACATGTTACATTGTTCAGGAAACACATTTGTTTTTCTCATGTCTGCATACAACTTTATTCACTCTTCAATCATCCCCTGCCACTAAATCAGTCTGCTACAACTGAAGTGCCAGAAAGTGAATTAGCGAAGTGCTATCAACCATGAGGATACACACGCAAATTAGCAAGAGTCTGGCAAGTACATAAGCTTTACTCCAGATAAACCTTTCCAAGTGCTACTTAGCTAAATACATTTTAGTTTTCTTTATTGCTACAGATGCAAAGGGAGTCCTCCAGCTGTTGGTGGTGAAACTCAGATACTTGGATATAGGAGGAGAAGCCAATCAGGAATAGACTTGATGAATCGGGCGTGTTGTCTGATATCCAACCGGTCCTCTTTAACGGTCCCCTATTACACTGTTTTTCATCAATATATCACAGGTCTCAAATATATCCAGAGCCTGTTTCTGATTGGCTGAAACACCAAACGGATCATTGCAGCATTACCCATAATCCCCTCTGTTTCAGCCCTGTTTCCAAAGGGCTGATTCTCGGTCTGTTACTTTAGATGAAAATAAGGAGCCCCTCCCCACGCCCCTCTGAGAGACATTTGGTTACAAAGAACTCAATGGAGCTCTAGATTCAGGTGATAAGGTGGTGGGGGGGGGGTTACCTTGTTGCTGATTGGCTAATGGTTACACAAGACAACACATCGTTATGACATCATCAAGTGGCCAAAATCTGATCAGCTCATTTTCAAACAGGTTTTTATAGAAATGGATCAAAAAGAGAGAGAATCTTTGTTCCTGAAACTTTCAGAGTCTCTTTCCACAGAGGGGACACATGTTGATGTAGAAGAGACATGAAGAAGAGGGGACACATGTTGATGTAGAAGAGACATGAAGAAGAGGGGACACATGTTGGTGTAGAAGAGACATGGAGAAGAGGGGACACATGTTGATGTAGAAGAGACATGAAGAAGAGGGGACACATGTTGATGTAGAAGAGACATGGAGAAGAGGGGACACGTGTTGATGTAGAAGAGACGTGAAGAAGAGGGGACACATGTTGATGTAGAAGAGACATGGAGAAGAGGGGACACGTGTTGATGTAGAAGAGACATGAGGAAGAGGGGACACGTGTTGATGTAGAAGAGACATGAGGAAGAGGGGACACATGTTGATGTAGAAGAGACGTGAAGAAGAGGGGACACATGTTGATGTAGAAGAGACATGGAGAAGAGGGGACACGTGTTGATATAGAAGAGACATGGAGAAGAGGGGACACATGTTGGTGTAGAAGAGACATGAAGAAGAGGGGACACATGTTGATGTAGAAGAGACATGAAGAAGAGGGGACACATGTTGATGTAGAAGAGACATGAAGAAGAAGGGACACATGTTGATGTAGAAGAGACATGAAGAAGAGGAGACACATGTTGATGTAGAAGAGACATGAAGAAGAGGGGACACATGTTGATGTAGAAGAGACATGGAGAAGAGGGGACACATGTTGATGTAGAAGAGACATGAAGAAGAGGGGACACATGTTGATGTAGAAGAGACATGAAGAAGAGGGGACACATGTTGATGTAGAAGAGACATGACGAAGAGGGGACACATGTTGATGAAGAAGAGACATGAAAAAGAGGGGACACATGTTGATGAAGAAGAGACATGAAGAAGAGGGGACACATGTTGATGTGGAAGAGACATGGAAAAGAGGGGACACATGTTGATGTAGAAGAGACATGAAGAAGAGGGGACACATGTTGATGTAGAACAGACATGGAGAAGAGGGGACACATGTTGATGTAGAAGAGACATGAAGAAGAGGGGACACATGTTGATGTAGAAGAGACATGGAGAAGAGGGGACACATGTTGATGTAGAGGAGACATGGAGAAGAGGGGACACATGTTGATGTAGAAGAGACATGAAGAAGAGGGGACACATGTTGATGTAGAAGAGACATGAAGAAGAGGGGACACATGTTGATGTAGAAGAGACATGGAGAAGAGGGGACACATGTTGATGTAGAAGAGACATGAAGAAGAGGGGACACATGTTGATGTAGAAGAGACATGAGGAAGAGGGGGACACATGTTGATGTAGAAGAGACATGAAGAAGAGGGGACACATGTTGATGTAGAAGAGACATGGAGAAGAGGGGACACGTGTTGATGTAGAAGAGACATGAAGAAGAGGGGACACGTGTTGATGTAGAAGAGACATAGAGAAGAGGGGACACATGTTGATGTAGAAGAGACATGAAGAAGAGGGGACACATGTTGATGTAGAAGAGACATGGAGAAGAGGGGACACGTGTTGATGTAGAAGAGACATGAAGAAGAGGGGACACGTGTTGATGTAGAAGAGACATAGAGAAGAGGGGACACATGTTGATGTAGAAGAGACATGAAGAAGAGGGGACACGTGTTGATGTAGAAGAGACATAGAGAAGAGGGGACACATGTTGATGTAGAAGAGACATGAAGAAGAGGGGACACATGTTGATGTAGAAGAGACATGAGAAAGTGGATTTTGCACAACAGGTGACCTTTAAAGTACGTATAGTAATTGCTTTGTCCGTGTCTCCACAGATTCCTCAGATCAGCTATGCCTCCACGGCTCCGGAGCTCAGCGACAACACCCGCTACGACTTCTTCTCCCGGGTCGTTCCCCCAGACTCGTACCAGGCTCAGGCCATGCTGGACATCGTCACCGCGCTGGGCTGGAATTACGTTTCCACGCTCGCCTCCGAGGGAAACTACGGGGAGAGCGGCGTGGAGGCCTTCGTCCAGATCTCCAGAGAGTCAGGTAGGCACAAACAGACCAGACTTGGTTGTACTTTGAACATCTCCTCAGATTGACAGAGTGGTGCAGGGGAGACGTGTGTTGGTGGGCTTTCCTGGAAGTTACCATAGCAAGGGTTCCCTCGACAAAAAGCCAATAGGATTTTCCCTTTGGATTATTGCAGAAAATAAGCTTTGATACTTACACATTTGGTTCAGCAGGATAATCTGCACATATTCACACTACTTTTATAAAAGATGAAGCGTCAATGCACTCAACAGAAGTAAAAAACTAATGTTGGGCTATAAAGGAACTACAGCACGGTCACATGACTTCACGTCACCACTGCTAAGCTAAAGGCAGCTAATGTTGGGCTATAAAGGAACTACAGCACGGTCACATGACTTCACGTCACCACCGCTAAGCTAAAGGAGGCTAATGTTGGGCTATAAAGGAACTACAGCACGGTCACATGACTTCACGTCACCACCGCTAAGCTAAAGGAGGCTAATGTTGGGCTATAAAGGAACTACAGCACGGTCACATGACTTCACGTCACCACCGCTAAGCTAAAGGTGGCTAATGTTGGACGTGATGACGTTAAGTCGTCTCAATTACACAGTTGTCGGCAACCTCCATTTTAAATTGACCAGTGGGGTATTTACTGACATATTTTATCTCGTAGGACAGATGTTAAAATCTCTTCAGCTTGTGTTAACCACAGATTATATCAGGGTTGCCAACTCTCACGCATCTGGCGTGTGACACACGCTTTCAATCTCACGCTCTCACGCTGCCCAAACTATTCTCACGCCAAAAACAAGATAAACGGCGATCGTTTTTAGTTGGTTATTTACAATGTTGAGTTGACAGCTGCTCAAGCTGTGGATCCGCTCCCTCCCCGCCCCCACCACTCTTAACCACGCTAACAGACAGCAGAGCAGTGGGAGCCGGTTGGTCAATCCCCGACCCGTATTGCGCATGCGCAGATCTGAGATCCAGCAGAAATGATAACAAGTAAAAGTCTGCTGCTTATTGTTCTACTCGGCCAACATAGAGTCAAAGAGTATATGAGAGTGAGAGTGTGTTAATTAATACATTTGGCAGTTTGGAGTAAGTCTGTAGATGTGTTTGTGTGTGTGTGTTTCATGTATAGGCCTCTCACGATAATTAATTTTGTTGGTTTCATTTTCCCGGAAATTATTGTGATAAACGATAATTTTGTCGGCACCGTTGTATGACCATTTTAGACCACTGACATAATGATGATATATAATAATAATTCAAGTACATCCTTTCAAGCTAGTCACATCCTCATGTAAATGGCAATGTATCGAGTTCATTTTTATTTATTGTACGATAAGTCAATTAATTGCTTATCGCGACAGGCACACAATAAAACAGTGTGTTTGACTTTCATTAGTGAATGAAACTGTGCCCTTTATAGTCTGTGTCCAATATTGTGTATTTGTATATATTGTATATATATCCTATATATATATGCTAAGGTCCCGCTGCTGACACGGTAGCAGTCATTTCGTGCGCATATGTGTAATTAAACCCATGATATCAAAATCTCACTCCAGCCAGGTGCCCAAAGTTGGCAACCCTGTTATATTCCAGGCATCGAACCAAAAACCCATCAAAATAACCATTAACCGGAAGAAGGAACAGAAGGGCTAAAATGCTGACTCATTTCCGGGTTCAGGGCTCATTCCTGCACCGCTCTACTAAACCCTGCAGACTGATGGAGGACTTGGTTGTTTCCCTCGCTCCCGTCTCGCCTCGCTGACGAGGGAATACGAGGGAGAGGTCGTGTAATTGACTCTTGATGTAATTACATTCTGCCGTTGATGAAATGTTATCGCACCCAGACGAGCCCTGACATTAATTAGATTGTAAAGGGGTTTGTTAAAATCCATCAGCGGTAACATGTAAGTGTGTGTTGAGTTCAGGGTCTTCTTCTTCTTCTTCTGTTGGTTCACTTCTCTTGTGACGCACTACAAGATAATCCAAAGGAAAACAATTACCCGTCTACAGGCGAGGAGTACGTGATGTATCTGAGGGAAACGGGAGTTCTGTATGTCTTCTTAGCGACTCCTCTCTGAATGCGACTACTTATATAATTAATAATATCTGGTTTGTTTTTTTGTGTGCAAATAAGTGTAGGTGATCCAAAGAAGGGTAAAGAAAGGAAATATGTTTGATACTGTAATGTTATGTGACAGTGGTGACTCTGTCTTCAAATGTGGTTAATGGGATTTGACAGTTGCTTGCCTATTCGTGTATAGATGGCTGTTTTGAGGCTTAGGGTCAGTGTCAGGAAAACACTATTCCTGGTCAAATTTCAATATCCATGGACCACTCGTTCTTTGTTACGTTGTTAGTATCCCTTTGAAGCACCGCTTATTTTATGTTAAGCAGCGAATTGTTTGTTGTACTTCCATGTTCGCAGTTACGGCTACTAACGGCGGTAATATTGTTAACTTCTTGTAACGCAGTCAGACTGAAAAGTGGTGTGTTCAGGTGAGAAAGTGACAACAGTGCATACCCTCAGTGCTTCTCAAAGTGTGGTCCGCGGACCGCTGGTGGTCCGTGAGCGCCCCCTAGTGGTCCGAGAGTATATTGGTAAAATTTCACATTTGAAAGAAATACATTTATTTAAGTTTTTCGCACTCTCGCGGGAATATCTCCGCAATGGAACGAGCTTAAGTTTCACTTTCGATTGCATGATATAGCCCAGCGCAACACCTTCATCACACATGTTGCCACTTGTTTGTACCATTTTCAGGCGATTTGTAAAAACCGATGTGTTTTTGGATATTTGTGGAGTTAGGTGGTCTGCGAGTGGTTTTTTTTATTGGTTAGGTGGTCCTTGGTATGAAAAGGTTTGAGAAACACTGCTCTCTGACTATAATTCACCAACAATATTATTATTATTACTATTGGTAGACGACCCAACATGTGGCTTGTAATCATTGTTGCAGTGTAGAGAACTCGCTAGCTTTTGCGTAATCTCTGCAATAATGAGAAAAGGCACAGTACCCAGTAAGCGTTCAATGCACAAGCTACCCTTACTCACCTTGACGTTACTGTGAAAATATTGAATCTAAGGTGAAGAAGAAGATGACTTCATTAATCCTCAAGGGGAAAATTCAGTTTTTTGAATTAGAAACGTTCTGTTCTTCTCGATTAATGCTTGTTGGATTTTAAATGCATTAAAGGGTTGCATCGATCAGTGGCGAGCCGTGACTTTTATAGCTAGGCTCTCTGACCCCCCCGAGCCATCATGAACGAACTCATGCTAATCATAAACCTATCGATCATAAATCTATCAATTTAGATTTATGATTCGATAATAATAAAAGTAGGGTAGACATGTGGATAATTTCCGGCTGAACAAAACGTGCATTTATCTAACAGGTTCGTTTTCCACAGACCTTATTTCCAGCTATTTTCCCAAATTCTATGGAAAAATCTCATTGCTTTCTGTCGAGGGAATCCGAGCCATGATCCGAGTGGAGCTTACTTCCGGGTTTTAGGACGCGTCACTGCACCACTTGTATAAACCTCACAGCGGGCGGAACTTGTCATAAAGTCCGCGAAAATAAAGCCCGCCCATTAGAGGGAAGATATGATTGGTCCATTGTACTGTCATTTGACATTACTCTCTCGTTGAGTTACTATAGCTGGCCCTCTGTGAATGTAGAGAGGGACCAACAAGCTCTCCTGTCTTCACATAACTCGCAGAGACGGCATTTAACCCTTCACATTCCAACAGAAACTGAACAGGCAGATTCGAAGGATTTATTTGGAAATGTTATTTTAAATACAATTAAATCAAGTTATTTTGGTAAAACAAAAAATGTAACAAAAAAAATATATAATTTGTTTTCCTTTTTTTTTTTAATGTTTTCAAATATTATTTTTTTAAATATCTTAGGCCCTGACGGCTCGCCACTGCTTTTGATACTTCTGCAGATAATACTTTTACATAGGTAAGGTTTTGAATACAGGACCTTCACTTAAGTAAATTATCTGAATACTTCCTCCAACACTGGCCAGCAGTTGTATTTCTTTGTACACGTTTCGCAAATAATAATATTCTGTTTTTGTAAGGAAATACATTTAAATCGAGGCAGCAGGCAGAACAGTTGAATGTATTATTCATCTGAACTCTAATGAACATCATGCGGCAGCTCATGTATCTCCTCTTTTAAACCGCGCTGAATTAGTTTATTATGACAGAAAACACCAGTTTTTCTGCGGTGACTTTTTTTACGCTGTGGATTAAAAAGAAAAGACACAATAAATAATACAATCGGTTTCCTCCTGCCTCTGTGGTTCTCTCCGTCAGGGGTTTATGACCCCCCCCCGCCCTAACAACCGACACTACTGTAATGTGTGTTTGTGTGTCAATGGCAGCGGCTGCAGTAATCATGAAGAATGGCTGCAATCGAGGCGTTTAAAAAGCTTCAGATTAATAACAGGACGATATGCAGAGAGCAGCTGGGGCTCCTCATGTGGGATCAATGAGCTTTCATCTTTACTGCTGCTGTTGTCTCTACATACACACACACACACACACACACACACACACACACACACACCACACACACACACACACACACACACACAGCCAGACACGGCTTCATGAGCCACCCTGAATATGTATGTACTTCAGCAGCAATGAGGTGTGATGGAGGCTGCACAGCTGATGGAGCTAATATCCCCAATGATCACAGGGTGTATTGATTTAACCTGATGGCTTCTAATGAGGAGTTTGTGGGAAAGCACTTATTCCGCTTTGAATATGCATTTGTTTTTAATGAATAATTCTCTCGAGAAAAATAACTCGTTTTAGAAAAAGACAGTATTTAAGCTCCCGGTGTGAAAAGCCCCATTGTGTCGGTAATAATTGGCCTCATAAAGGTTTTTTTTATTACACTGTAAGTGGGTGCAGAGAGGAATACACACGGACAGATAAGGAGCATTTTAACCTTTTTACACATCAAAGCGTGTGGAGCGTGTGGAGCACTGCTGTTTGAGTGGAAAGAAGTTGTTATAATATATTGAGCGAAATATCCTCACACCTGTATACAAAGTGGAGATAATTATACATAAATTAGCCCTTGGATTTGATTCAACGTTCAAGAAGAAACCGATCACATCGAAACAGTTTATTGAGGATTTTGCTGTGGATTTGCTTTATAGGGAGACAATGTCCTGAATTATAAATCACTAACTCAATGATAGAAGCGTTCACTGTGAGAAACAGGACACACTTCGCTGAAGCTGCTATCAAAAGCAACTTACATTGATGATGCTAATCCAATCATATATGGCTATAACTGGTAATGATGCAGTGGTTGTATCTAAGAAGTCAGGATTGCCCATGCCCCCCAGTACCTATCGGACATCCTTCGCCCACATGCCCCACCCCGGAACCTGCGGTCTCCAGACTCTGACCTGCTTACCACCCCCCGTTCGGGGACAGAGCCTTCAGCGTGGCAGCCCCCCCCCCCCACCTACAAAAAGGCCCTCAAGTCCCATCTGTTTACTAAGGCCGTTGGCCCCTAATCTATTTGTTGTATTTGTCCGTCTGACTGGTTGCCTGACTACCGTTTGTTTTTGTTATGTTTTGTTTTGCCCCCGTTCTTCTTTGTAAAGCGACCTTGGGTCTCATGAAAGGCGCTATATACATCCAAGCTATTATTAAGTTAATAAATGTAATTCCTTAGTGACCCATGCATGTTGATAGTATGAAACCAGACGATTGTTTTGATTGAAAAGTGTATTAACAGCTTGTATTTTGGGTACAGTGCAGTACAGCTCAAAAAATACAATTGTTAAGGGGATGCAGACCAGAGAAAGACTTTCGTCTTGTTTACATCAGGGTCCCCCATTTCCAATTCATCATATCATTTAAGACATATACGACATATTTGACATACAGATGGCTTATTTACAATTTACATTTTAGATTTCGTTCTAATACATCCTAACCGGACATTTAAGACATACCAAGTCTACAGATATACAGTTAGTAACATAGTCTAAAATGCGAGTATATACATAGATGGGGGGGGGGGGGGAAGCTGTCCATTGGACGACAGGTTGAGATTTGTACCATTACCGGGGCCAGTTGTGCAATGCTCTCCCCCGAAGGTGCTCTTTAAGAGAGGCTTTGAAGGTAAGTATAGTTTTACTTTCCTTTACAGTTGTGGGAAGAGCGTTCCACCTTGATGTGGCATAATTTCGAAACGTGTATTCCCTCTTTTTTGTGCCAAATCTGGGTTTCACATGATTTGTGGAGCTCCCTCTGGTGTTATGATCATGGTATTCCTTGACCTTTGGGAAGAACTTTGACATGTACATGGGTACCAGAGAGGTGTAGTGGATCTTGTAGACCAGGCCCATTGCAAGTAGCTGTACTTGTGACACAGAAGTTATTGAACTAAATGATTATATGAACATTAAAGCTTACTTCCACAGTCTCAGTTCTACAACCTTGTTTTTCTTTGTGTGTTCAGGTTCTTTATTTGTACCTGTAGGTAGATTTAGTTTGCAGATAAAAAGACAAGGCATCCATCCTGACACACTCTAAAGACAAAAACGGACAACAGACACATCTCTAATAAAAGTACACCCTGCTCGGTCAAATCTCAAAATATTTAAAAACATTTAAAAGAAAAGCACTAGTACAAACATGGACATTCAAAATTCATAATTAAACAAATAAATAAATAGGCATCTGTGTGACGCTCCTGATGTATTAATTTGTGCAATAGGTGCTGGGATAAAACTGTTTCTTTTGCTCTGCAACGGGTTGATTTGTAGGTGGCTGTTTCCACCAGGCCGATCCATGCCGTGCCGTTCTGTTCTGTGCCGGTCCAGCTGGCAGGTGACAGCAGAGTCAATGTCCTTGTTGGCAGGCAGAAGCTGAGGCAGATTAAAGGCGCATTTACATAATATCACTGCAACCTCCTCTTTTAGCCCACGGAAGTTCCCCATCACACTTCACTTCTGTAAGAAATATCTAATCGTCCTTAAATAATTATTTCCTCAGTTTGGTAATCCTATTAACGGTAGATTAAATCGTTTTTTGTCCGTTGGCCTTTGAAGTCTTTGAACTCTCTGTGCCCTCAGCTGCTGCAGGGTTTTCCCTCTGAAGCATGAATTAGAGGAAGCCTCCGTCAGCGCCTCACGAACCATCAGCTGGCTCTACTGGTTTATGTAATACCAGTGAATACAGAGAGGAAATGTTGCACCTGTATCACTGGGGACATTTTCCTGTCCTTGTGAACACGCCACATATGCAACCCAGTCTCACGGCATTTCGTGTTCACCAACACGATTTTTAATCTATTGATTCGTGTTCACCATCACGATTTGCCCCTTTTTTTCGTGTTGCACAGCACGATTTTAAAAGCAATGTATTTCTACTGGTAACGTGTTTCGTGCCTGCAGGCTGCAGCACGTCTTTTTCTCCGGTCGGGTCGTGGAAGACCGGAAGCTGTGTGGTTCATAAAAACATGTTCTTACTCAATATCAAGCCACAGTTATTGCTTTTATTTTAAATCGTATAATTTCGGACTTTTGTTGTCGTCTGTCAGGAAAATAAATGGGGCTCAGAGCCTCAGGATACTGAAATCTGCATTTTTTTTAAATCTTTTTTTCCTTCTAATTCGTTATTCTTTTCAAAATAACACACTGTTATTTACTCAGCAATAACACACAATTATCCTTGCTTTTATTTATTGGTTTAATTCCATAATCTCGGGCTTTTTTGGCGTCCGTCAGGAACTGAATTTCAAAATAAAAATAACCGGAAACAGACGTAGGCATTTCGAGCGATTACCCAAGATCCTCAGCTATGGTTTTAAGCTCTCTGATTGGATGTGTTAGCCGCAATGCATGCTGGGAGTTGGTGTTTATATTATATGAAATCCGGAAAACATTTTAAAAGAATAAAATAATACTTAATTCCGAGTGTTCTTGCTTTTCTCTTTGAAAGTCATCACATAACGGCATTGTAATACACGGTTCGGCTGCATTACATATTACAGATCTGCCGTAGTTCTTTATTTAGAGAGCCCTGATGAGAAGACCTTTGGAAAAACTGGAAGAAATGCCGCCGAAACTGAATACTTGACGTGGATCATAAATATATCAACAATTAAACAACATCTTCAATTTCTCTTCACACAATACGTCTCCTTGCTTTTTGACTTTTACATTTGATCTAATTCACAGATAGGTTATATTTACACCATAACGGTGCACAGCTGATAAAAAAGGACTGTAGTTTTTAAAGATATTACTGATTTTCTTTGAATGTAAGAATGTAAATACTGAGTCTGAAATAGTATAGCAATATGCTGTAAAATGATGTGAAAGCATGCATAAAACTATACATCTTCAGATGTTGTACATACACACTAATAATACAAAGTTATTATGGCTGTGTGTACCTCGTGTGCACCTCCTAGTGGTTAAAGCACGGTATTGAATTATTGTTTTATGTGTTATATTTGATTAAAAAAATATTAAGAGTACATACTTCCATAGGGGGAAAGTATAAATATAGAAATATAGAATATAAAAAATCAAGAAGATACTATAAGTAATCTCTACAATAAAACAGTTTAGTGCAGGATGTACACAGATATTAATAGGAGGAGGTGCAAAACAGAAAAACGGATTAACCTTTATTTAAATATTAAATATTAAGCCTGACAAAGTAATTAACGTCTAATATATTGCTTTCCTGCAATGTTAACTATGTTGAAGCACTTATTTGAACTGATATTATACATATGAATGATACTCTTATGTATGTAGATAGAATAAGAAATGTGCAGAATATGACAGTTTAATGGTGGAGGTACACACATATTGATAGATGTCTTGTAATGCACTGTTGAGGAACCTGTGACCCAAGTGTTTCATTCATTGCATAACTACACCGTAGTTGTGTATGATATGTCAATAAACCTTTGAAAATCTTGAAAGGGATGTGCAAATAGCCATAATATACAGTCTTTAATTAACTATTAGTAGAGAATAACGAGTAATGAATATACTTTATTACTTGTTTCCATTCATGTCAATTGCAGATACATGTTTAGTCTTCTCAAGCACCAACTATCAAACATCTCTCCTGATTGTTGGCACTTGACAATCACCTTACCTGAATTTTACTCAGGTGTAACTAAAGTCTGATTTAAGGGTTGTTTATATTTCACATAATTAATCAGAATCTGCAAAGTAACTCAAATAAATGCAGTGGAGTAAAAATACCAGGTTAACCTCTGAATTGTAGTGGAGTAGAATTACAAAGTAGCAATGAGCTGTCATGTGGGTATATATTAATGCTGCGCATTATGGACACAAGCGATTTTCACCCATTTATTAATTATATGTTTTACATTTGATAACACCAATGTGTTTAATAATGGCAACTTCTAATTGTGGGAAAAACGAAAACGTTCAGTCGAGACGTCCCATAGAACATTTTGCGAAACACAATAGCCAGCATGTGTAGTTCTGGGGGGGCGTTCGATTCCAGTTTTGGATAGTCTGGCGTGGTTTCGTTCCATTTCACACAGCTGTTTGACGCTCTGCGTAACCTTACGGGAACTGTAGTCCTAAACGATAGCTGGGGATTATGGGTAGTGTAATGTCTTCGGCCATCCTAAACTCAGAAATGTTGACAATCGCAATGATGCTCGAAATGTCCCTTATAGGCCTACGTCTGTTTCCGGTTATTTTTATTTTGAAATTCAGTTCCTGACGGACGCCAAAAAGGCCCGAGATTATGGAATTAAACCAATAAATAAAAGCAAGGATAATTGTGTGTTATTTTGAAAAGAATAACAAATTAGAAGGAAAAAAAGATTTAAAAAATACAGATTTCAGTATCCTGAGGCTCTGAGCCCCATTTATTTTCCTCACAGACGACAACAAAAGTCAGAAATTATACGATTTAAAATAAAAGCAATAATTGTGTCTTGATATTGAGTAAGAACATGTTTTTATGAACCACACAGTTTCCGGTCTTCCACGACCCGACCGGAGAAAAAGACGTGCTGCAGTCTGCAGGCACGAAACACGTTACCAGTAGAAATACATTGCTTTTAAAATCGTGCTGTATAACACGAGAAAAAGGGGCAAATCGTGATGGTGAACACGAATCAATAGATTAAAAATCGTGTTGGTGAACACGAAATGCCGTGAGACTGGGTTTACATATGAGACCCTTTCTGTTTCCATTTACAGTATGTGGGCCGCAGGTGTGACCCTCATGAGCAAAACTGGTGAAACGTATTGCTATTAAGTGCTGTGGACATAAAACTACTTCCTGTTTCAGTCATTCTGCCTAAGTTGGTGTTAATTCAGATATTTGTGGTGAAGGGATGATGTATTTTTGTAGGTCAAACCAGAACAGTATCTATGGGTCCCCTCGACTAAAGCTAATGGCATTTGTTCCATTGAAAGCAGGATATCTCCACATGTTAACACCACTTTATGATTTCTGGAGTAAAAAGCTAACATTAGGCTATAGGATCTACAGCACGGTCACATGACTTAACGTCACCATCGCTAAGCTAAAGGCAGCTAATGTTGGGCTATAAAGGAACTACAGCACGGGCACATGACTTCACGTCACCACCGCTAAGCTAAAGGCGGCTAATGTTGGGCTATAAAGAAACTACAGCACGGTCACATGACTTAACGTCACTACCACTAAGCTAAAGGAGGCTAATGTTGGGCTATAAAGGAACTACAGCACGGTCACATGACTTAACGTCACCACCGCTAAGCTAAAGGAGGCTAATGTGGGGCTATAAAGGAACTACAGCGCAGTCACATGACTTCACGTCACCACCACTAAGCTAAAGGAGGCTAATGTTGGGCTATAAAGGAACTACAGCACGGTCACATGACTTCACGTCACCACCGCTAAGCTAAAGGCAGCTAATGTTGGGCTATAAAGGAACTACAGCGCGGTCACATGACTTCACGTCTCCACCGCTAAGCTAAAGGTGGCTAATGTTGGGCTATAAAGGAACTACAGCGCGGTCACATGACTTCACGTCTCCACCGCTAAGCTAAAGGTGGCTAATGTTGGGCTATAAAGGAACTACAGCACGGTCACATGACTTCACGTCTCGACCGCTAAGCTAAAGGTGGCTAATGTTGGGCTATAAAGGAACTACAGCACGGTCACATGACTTCACGTCACCACCGCTAAGCTAAAGGCGGCTAATGATGGGCGTGATGACGTTAAGTCGTCTCATTTAGACACTTAAACCAAGATTTTGAAAAATTAAAGAATTACCAAAGTAATTTGGCGTTTGGGAACCATGAAACTTTGTTGTCGATTTATTAAATAGTCGCTAAATAAATAAAATGTTAACCTCCTAGTGGCTCTAGGTTAAGTCAGATGTAAACCAAAGTCCTTCAGTATCATCCTCTTTGAACCAGGAATGTCTTTACTAACATTTGGGATAATCCATTCAATAGTTGGTGAGATATTTCAAATCGGAAGCCCAGTATTGGACCAATCAACCCTCATTGGCGACCGTAGAGCTTTGCTGCAAGAATGGCTAAAAACTAGCACGACATTTTGACTCATACTTGATCATGTCACTCTTTTAGGACGACATCTACAATCTGATTATGATGGTAATTTGTTAAAACACAACACAGTGATCACTAAGCAGTTCGGATACATCACTTTGTTGAAAATAACCCCTGAGCATTGAGCAAGCCTGTGTGGTAATTTAACTTCCTGTCTGGAGATGGGTAACAAATGGAAACGAAAATACATATAAATGATGTACTCAAGTGTAAAATCAACAGCTATGCGATACTGTGTACGGATGCTTACGTCCGGCCTGAACAAGTATTTCCCAGCCATAAGGCAACGAGTCCTTCACATCTTTCTCAACTGTCGACTTCAGGAATCTCTAACTCAATTTCCACTTCTCACTTTGTAAAGCCAGGAAACATTGGGAGGAACACAGCAGGAACCACCGTGGAGGAAACTGGCTTCAGGACACATTCAGGGTCCTGCTGTCAGCTCCCCAAAAAAACCCACTTTCACTGATGTATTTTCCTGTCGGCCCCGGATCCCGCTGTGCAGACTCAGCTCGACGGTTTCTGTTCTGAAGCGGGAGGTGGGGCTGCTGAAATTAATACGTTTAGGAGAGAAGATTAACATAGAGCAGGGGTGTCAAACTCAAGGCCCGGGGGCCAAATCCGGCCTGCGACTTCACTTCCTGTGGCCCCACAAGAGCTTGCAAATAATATACTGTAATATGTGTATTATACAATTACATTGCGATTTACAGAAGCACGTTGCCCATAAACTACATGTCCCACAATGCATCTCAAAATATGCATTTTTTTCTCAGAATCTGACTTTTTTTTCCAAATGTCATTTCTTTTGACTTTTTCTCCAAAATGTGGGTTATCTTTTTAAATCATTTTGTGACGTGCGCACTGAAGAGACTTGCAATTATTTGCCCCAGACTTCTGCTTTCAGACGTAGTTAATTATGAAGTTATTACCCCTATGGTTATTACCCTATCTGATAATAATCCAATGCAGAGGCAATAATGTAATATAATACATTATTTTATATATATTAAAAATCTATGTATGTATTTTTATATAGTCTTATATATAAAACTGGCCCTTTGAGTGCAACCATAATGCTGATGTGGCCCGAGATGAAATTGAGTTCGACACCCCTGACATAGAGGGTGGGACGAATTGGATGAATTACTTTGGACTCTGCGGATGTACAGCCTTTTGTTTTAATTCTTACTATCAACGTTATTTGGGTTTTTATGCACGCAGTACTCTAAAGTAGCTCTGCTGGACCAGAGTTCATTTAGAGGTCATATCTAGGTCTCGCAACGTGGTTTAACTGTAGCTTGGTCTTCTAAAACTAACATTCAATTGATTTTATTCTGCCCTGTCATAGTCTTAAACCATGCGCTCCTGTCCGTCACGGTCGTATGATGAAATCCTCCACTGCTGCTAGTTTCTCCCCTGCCTTTGTTAAATTAACACAGTCTGATACGATGTCCGCTGACTCCATGGACACTGAGCTATTCACCTCAGCCTTTCTCTCTTCCGGCACTGGAGCTCTTGACATTGTTGCTCCCCTGAAACTCATGCGCCCCAAAGTTAAATCTGAACCCTGGCTCAGTGACGTCACTCGTGCTGCCAGGCGTGAGCGCCGGCAGGCTGAGCGCACGTGGAAGAAGGACGAGCTTCATGTAACTCGTGACATTTTGAAAGAGAGTTGGAGAAGAATCAGAGCACTGTAAAAGCTGAAAAGACGAGTTACTTTTCTGACATTATTTCTAGTAATTTAAACAAACCTCGTGTTAAAATAATCGATGCTATGTTAAACTCTCCTTTATCCACTTGTATTGATGCTTCAACGGAGATGTGTGAAACATTCCTCTGCTATTTTATAGACAAGATCTCCACTATTAGAGCCAGCATCTCACCACCCTCTTTTGACTTCACATGCACTGCTGTCTGCCAGCAGTTTGGACCTGTGTCGTTGTCATCTCTCAGTGACATTGTTGCTAAATTAAAACCCTCATCTTGTCCCACAGACCCAGTCCCTCCTCGACTTTTTAAAGACGTATGGGACACTATTGGACCTAATGTCCATAACATTATAAATAGCAGCCTGGAGTCCGGTTCTGTGCCAGTTTATTTCAAACAAGCGGTTGTGGCACCCCTGATAAAGAAAACTAATCTGGACACTTCTGTCCTCTCTAATTACAGACCCATCTCGAAGCTTCCTTTTATTTCAAAAATATTGGAGAAAACCGTACTCTTACAGCTGCAGTCTTTTATACATGGACACAATATTTTCGATATTTTTCAATCCGGTTTTAAAGCGCTTCACAGTACTGAGTCTGCCCTTCTAAGAGTGGTCAATGACCTCCTGGTCACTACAGACTCTGGTGACTCTGCCATCCTTATGCTCTTAGACCTCACGGCTGCTTTTGATACGATTGACTAGGGGTGGGCGATATTGAAAAATATATTATCACGATAAGAAGTAACAGACCAAAATAGCATTTCAAGCTGATTTTATTTCTGAAATCAATCCCTGAATGAACAATTCAACATTTTGATTTGGCTTCAAGGCACAGTTTCTCAGAACTTTCTGAGGTAGCACTAGCAGTGAACATCAATAAACATGAAAAGGAGGGTAAAACATAACTAAGTAAAACATCAATGAGGAAAAGTCTGTGCCAAACAATTGAAATGTAAACTTTAGACTTGAAGTGCAATAAAAGACTTTAGCATAACTGAAGGGAAACGTTTTTTGTTGTTTTTATAGTTTTCTCTTCAAATATTTTTTGTTTTCTATTTTTTTTTATCACGATAGATATGATATCTCTGAAAAGGCATATCGTGGAGACCTAATATCGTCACGACGATATATATCGTCATATCGCCCACCCCTACGATTGACCACTCCATCCTTATCTCTCGTCTAGAGCACTGTGTGTGTATCAGGGGCGCTGCCTTAGAGTGGTTCAGGTCCTATCTGTCCACGAGATCTTTCTCTGTTACGCTTGGTGACTTTACATCGTCTTCTGCCCCCTTATCCTGTGGAGTTCCCCAAGGTTCTATTTTGGGGCCTATTGTATTTTCCTTATACCTTCTCCCCTTGGACTGATTTTTAGAAAATGGCGTCTCCTACCACCTTTATGCGGACGACTCCCAATTATATCTACCCCTAAGAAAAAACGCTAGCTCTCTGATGCCCCTGGTTGACTGTCTTAAGGACATAAAGGCCTGGATGGCGCTAAACTTTAAAATATAAATTACAGCAAAACGGAGGTAATTGTGTTTGGACCAAATGGTGATGACCTGGGTTCCCTGCAACAGTACGCAAAACCCATCGTCACAAATCTGGGTGTCAAAATCGACTGTGCTTTTAAATTAGATAAACAGATTAACTCTGTGGTTAAATCCAGTTTTTATCACTTTGGCTCCCGTCCAAAATTAAACCGGTTTTATCCTTTTTAAACATTGAGCGTTTGAACTTTGAACTCGTTTAGATTATTGTAATGCACTTTATGCCGGCCTAAATAAGACTTTGCTGGCCCGCCTGCAGCTTGTACAAACCGCTGCGGTGCGGCTGCTTACAGGAACCCGCACGTTTGACCACATCACACCAGTTCTGGCTTCGCTCCACTGGCTTCCTGTCCATTTTAGAGTCCATTTTTAAGATTTTATTGTTTGTTTTTAAATCTCTTAATGGGATGGCCCCAGAGTACATCTCCGACCTCTTACAGGTGTACGCCCCCTCAAGGGCGTTGAGGTCGGCTGATCAGCTGCTGCTTGTAGTCCCAAAAACAAAGAAAAAGACCAGGGGAGACCGAGCGTTCTCATCGGTAGCCCCCAGGCTCTGGAACGACCTGCCCCCTCATGTTAAATTGTCGCCCACTCTTGAAGCTTTTAAGTCCCGCCTAAAGACCCACCTCTTGTCCCTCGCATACCAGTCAGTCTGAGCTGTGTCATACCTATTTGTAAGCTTTTACTGCCTGTCCATAGCCTTTATGTGCCTTGTATTTATTCTTATGTGTGCTTTTCTATCTTTTCTTATGTGTGCTTTTTATCTATTCGAGTAATATTATATTTTATTTTAATGTTATGTTCATTGTGAAGCACTTTGGCAAACCCTCTGTTTTTAAACTGTGCTATATAAATAAAGTGGATTGGATTGGATCAACACATTCATCCCAAACCCTTGCAGTTATCATGCCAATGTAATGACGTCTCTATCCAAAGCTACATGCATGCGTCACTGCTGATGCTAATCCAAGAACACTCTGCTGGTAATGATGCTCAATAGAGGAAAAGCAGATTGCCATGAGTGTTTTCAGAAGATGCCACCAAGGACGAAGGAGATGGGAAAACAGCAGGACTTAATGTTTGATTTCTGAGAGTAAAAAAAGGAGCGACTAGTCTTTCTGCATATTCTCAGTCGAACCGAGACGTTCCCCTCCAGGAGAACCGGGTTCCTCTTGTTCTAGCAGCGGGATGTCCTGCGGGCTGACTCCTGTCTGAACTGCTATCTGACTCAGCCGACACCCTCCACCTCCCAGGCTAAATCCAGCACCTGTTCATTATGCTGCGTCTCGGCTGATAGCGAGGCTCGTCTGAGGGGTTTCAGAACGATTTTATTTGTTTCTCTCTCTCTCTCTCTCTCTCTCTCTCTCTCTCTCTCTCTCTCTCTCTCTCTCGTGTCGTTTGTTGTCGTCTTGAGGCGTCACAGTTATCAGGGCTTTATGACGAGAGAAGTTCAAAAGTTCAAGACCTGGAATCAGAAAAACTTCACAACAATGAAAGAGTTACACTCAACCATCATCCGTAATACAACCTTCCTAGAGAGAAGTTCCTTAAAGGGAGAAACTGTCAATACAAACATAAACATGACTTGTTTAAAGGGGCCCTATTCTGTTCATATTAATATGTAGGGTCTCGACTTTAAAGAGTCCTCTCCTGCTGATGTTCAGGTGTATATCAGTATGTAGTGTCTCTACTTTAAAGAGTCCTCTCCTGCTGATGTTCAGGTGTATATCAGTATGTAGTGTCTCTACTTTAAAGAGTCCTCTCCTGCTGATGTTCAGGTGTATATCAGTATGTAGTGCCTCTACTTTAAAGAGTCCTCTCCTGCTGATGTTCAGGTGTATATCAGTATGTAGTGTCTCTACTTTAAAGAGTCCTCTCCTGCTGATGTTCAGGTGTATATCAGTATGTAGTGTCTCTACTTTAAAGAGTCCTCTCCTGCTGATGTTCAGGTGTATATCAGTATGTAGTGTCTCTACTTTAAAGAGTCCTCTCCTGCTGATGTTCAGGTGTATATCAGTATGTAGTGTCTCTACTTTAAAGAGTCCTCTCCTGCTGATGTTCAGGTGTATATCAGTATGTAGTGCCTCTACTTTAAAGAGTCCTCTCCTGCTGATGTTCAGGTGTATATCAGTATGTAGTGTCTCTACTTTAAAGAGTCCTCTCCTGCTGATGTTCAGGTGTATATCAGTATGCCTTCTCTTCGACGAAGACTCAACATTTAATGTTTCAATGAAGACAAAGTGTCTCAAGAAAGACTTATTTTAGTTTTTCTTTAAAACTCGGCGGCTGATATACCCCTCATTCAAACACTCAGAGGTGTGTGTGTGTGTGTGTGTGTGTGTGTGTGTGTGTGTGTGTGTGTGTGTGTGTGTGTGTGTGTGTGTGTGTGTGTGTGTGTGTGTGTGTGTGTGTGTGTGTGTGTGTGTGTGTGTGTGTGTGTGTGTGTGTGTGTGTGTGTGTGTGTGTGTGTGTGTGTGTGTGTTGTGTGTGTGTGTGTGTGTGTGTGTGTGTGTGTGTGTGTGTGTGTGTGTGTGTGTGTGTGTGTGTGATGGTGTTGTATTTCCTCTCCTGCAGGAGTGTGAAAGCCTGCTGAAGATAATCTGCTTTTCTGTCTCTCCTTTCTCTCGGCTGCTCATCCTCTTCCATCTTCCTTTCTGTACGTCTTCTTATCCTTTAAACTGTTTATTTTCTTCCTCCTATAAGACACAAATACTTTCCGTCTCCCCTCACCCGTTTCTGGTTTTCATATTTGGCCGTTTACTGGTCTTTTCCATGAGGATCGTTTATTTTCTCCGTGTCCTGGTCCATTAATCCGACTCTTCATTCATTGTCTCGTCATTTGTAATTTATTTATTTATTTCCTCTTTCCTGGAGTGTTTCCTTTCCTTTCCACTTCCTCTGCATGCAGTCTGAGGAGTGGATGAATATTTCATGGCGAGGGATCCCTCCGCGTTTCCTCCCTCGAGAACGAGTTACCGAGAGCCAAATAAACCATCGGCAGTCAGCAGCTCACCTTTTTACTCCAACAAATAAACCACTAGCGGCGGCCAGGAGGAGGAGGAGGAGGAGGAGGAGGAGGAGGAGGAGGAGGAGGAGGAGGAGGAGGAGGAGGAGGAGGAGGAGGAGGACTGTCTCAAGAGTCCAAAAACAAACTAAATCAGTATGAATGTGTACAGATACATAGATACTTTATTAATCCCAACTTGGGAAATTATTTTGTTCCAGGAGCAGTGTGTTCAACATTAAAATACAAATACTTAAAAAGTGGAATAGAGTTTACAATGAAAAATCGAATGAAAATTGTTTATCAAATATAAACAATATACATAAATATAATTATGCAAAAGACGCAACTGTCCTCGTGTGAAACCAAGAGTCAACTTTGACATTTTTAAATTCAATAATGTATCAAAGCCACTATCCTAACCGGCCCCACCCCACGCCTCGTCACCATGGGCAGACTGGCCATTGGGAATGTATACCGGGAGTTTTCCCGGTGGGCCGGTACCGAAGTGAGCCGGTCGGACACTAGCTGTTTCTGTTTGTTCTTAACTTTTTCTTTCCGTCAGTCTTGTTCTGAAAGCAGTTTGTTTTTGGACTCTTGAGACAAACCTCCCTAATGACAGGCTTTCTCCTCCACCTCCTCTACCTCTGCTCGATTGGCCGGTCGGCCGGTCGAGTGTTTTATTTTTAGTGCCAGTCCGCCCCTGACCACGGGTGCTCGGGCTTTTAGCTGCACTGCTCCCAGACTCCGGAACTCCCCCCCCCCGCACATCCGACAGTCAGACACGATCACCATATTCAAATCCCAATTAAAAACCCACCTGTTCAAATCTGCCCACTCACTCTAGTGCTCCTATACGTTTCATTTGTGTCCACTTGATTGTCTCCTCCTTGATCTCCTGTTTTGTGTTTTTATCATCATCGTTCTGTTGTCTATTAGCGTTTTCTTGGGTGTCATGAAAGGCGCCTAAAATAAAATGTATAATTATCCTTCACTAAACCTAACCAGAACCTACATTACCAAAGACCTTAACAAGCGTTTTTTCATTGATTTTTTAAATTTGATTTACTACAGCGACTGACGGGTGCAAAGACATTACAGCAGCCCAACACATCTGCATTTGGAGAAACAGGCTGCAGTTTAAAAACAGTGCAAATAAAACAAGTGAAGAAACCTCTGCGCAGTGTTAACTAAAAGCGTACCATAAACAAAACGCTGCGGAAACGGGGGACAATAAAAAGTGGCGCACACAGCTGGGACCGGAGCGCTTGGTGACGTTCAGGATTACAAAGTCTCTGTTGTTGGAAACGTACCTAAAATATACGTTTTATCGTCTTAGCTCAACAATGTGATCACATGACTTCTTCTGATATTCTGCAGATCCGCCTATCCGACCTAGTCAATTGAGATATACTGACACAACACGAACGATTACGAAACAGAATAACTCTGTGAGATTGACAGTTGGCCAACTTTATAATCCCTGAACACCCCCCCCTGGTTCCAGTTGTGTTTTGCATGAATATATTTGCCCAGTAAACCTTGAAGGGATGCTGCTGGTGGTCGGTGGAGAGGCCGAGAGCTCACCGGAGGGCATAACGTTGCCTCGGCCTCCAGACAACATTACTACTACCCTGCGAGAAACAGAGTGGTTCCTGGCAACGATGGGCTCAATCAGCGCCGGGTGTCTTCTGGTAAAAGCTTGAATGTAATGAGAGTTCATTTATATGTAAAAGTCCCTCCCTTTAGCTTTAATAGACCCAGGTCTGTCTGCTTCAGCTTTGGGAACCATCTCTGTGGTTTAGAGTTTAATTTCACTCTTAGGCTTCAGCTTGTTCACTGAGTATTGGAGCTCTGCCAACGACATCTTGCTGCTTCTTTACAATAACAGCTTTCCTGGCTGTTGTTCCAGTGATGAGCTTTTATTGTGAATACTTTTTCGAAGAAATACAAAAACAGTGAAACACTGTCGACCCAAAATGGATGCCAACACCCTCAATGTATGACTTAAAGTCAGTCTGTCATTGGACAATTGTTTTGAGACTAAAGCTGTTTCTCTGTCGCCCCAAATGCTGGTGGCCTATAGGGAGACGCACAACCCTACATGGGCTCTTCTCATTGGCGTCTCATTATTATTATTATGCGCCGCTTTCCACCTTCTTCTCCAGCAGGACTCGGATGAGGGTGTTGCACTCTTCCTTCTACATGTGATGTTTTGGTGTTTTGTTTCTTTCCGTTAACCGTCAAGTGGGAAATACGTGTTTTTTGTGTTTCCCTAAGATACTGTTTCGTTTGGCTGTGACAAAGAAATATGAAGGACAGACCATCTACTTCTATTTTCATATAAGATGATTTTCTTCTCCCTGTTCCTTTTCGGTCAATGGTTACGATGTGAGGTGCAGGTGAAAGAACGATACGTGGAGAGAGGGGTTTCTTGCGTTTTATTCTTAGCCTTCCACATTATTCCACAGAAACACAAACTGCATGCCTGGTGCTGCATTCACCAGCAAGGAACACCCACAAAAACGAATGCCCCTCCCCCTCTCTTCCCAACCACATGTATAGGAGACAGCCCGCCTTCCCACTCCAACCTGGCCAATCAGGTCATGGTTCTGAAAGCGGAGTGAAGGCTTAAATACAAAATTAAACACTGTTGTCTACCTTTAATAAAACCCTAAAGGCTTAAGTAAATTAATTATTGCATCGCCATAAATATTATATCTTCAAGAACAACAAGGTCTGCTTAAAACGGATAGTTTTTAACCTAATTGACACTTATAAAATCACACATTTCCTGACCAATCGCGTCCAAGACTCCGCCCACTCATACGGCACATATAAGGAGTACTTTGGAGACAAGATGGCCTCCAGGTCTGAACAAAGGAAATGGTGATTACTTGGTGCTTGTGTGTTTTACAGACTGACAAACGAATTTAGGCGCATTTTATTAGTTTGTCGTAAACTGTTTTTATAACTTTAACTGAAATAAAGGCAACTCAGAAAAAAACATGTGTTCCTTTCTTAACAAACAAATAGTTAAGACCAACATGTTAGTGAAGGAGTGTGTGCGCTTCCTCAGTGTGTTTACAGAGACATGTTTTGTTAATAATCGTTATACATTAAGTTGCGCATACCATGAACAGAACACATGTTGGGGAATAATGCGGTGGAATTTAACCAATAGAAACTAACTAATAATTATACAAAGTTGAGGAAACCTTTCTGTTATATTGAGATGAAAATACTTTGAATAAGACAGTCTTTTAAGGAGTTTATTTCATTTAATTTAATCGTTTATTTGAACCGGGACGGTGCACGTTAAAGAACATTTTAAACAAGATAATGCTTTCAAATTAGCCGGATTTTAGCTTCGAGCTAATTTCCATCCGTATTCTTGCAAGAAGGTAACGACGTGTTTCGAGCAGTCTGCAGCGAAATACAATAATCAGGAGGTCTGCAGAGGGTCTTCTAGTCACATATTTAGACAGAGAATATAAAAGGAGCTGTTAAGATATAATATATATGATTATTTTAAACACACCTGCTAGCAACAAGAGAGACATGTCTGCACTCCTTAAACGGAGAAAACCACCAACCTCACAATGTTAAATAGATCCAACATTATTTACGACTCATGTCGGTTAGACATATTTACCGCTACCTGTCAACCATTATGTTAGAAATTGCAATATTCAAAGATTAAAGATTCAAAGGTTTTATTGTCACATACTGTAAGCTACAGGGTAGAAATGAAATGGACTTCTTCTGACCTCCAACGATTCTACATATATAGTAAAATACAAAGATACAAATAACTAATTGTGTCTATAGAATATGATATATACAAGAACAGAAATTGTACATTAAGACACAATTAAATAAGGTTTATTGCAGTGATGATTATTTAGATAAATAAGTAGATTGCAAGAAGACAAACAGATGAATGGTAACTTTGCAATGCTCACTAAGAATGATAAATATCCCATTACAAAAATAACTCGCAATCATTTTGAGCTTAAATCCTGGTGCTATGTTAAAGAGACGAATGTGAAACAAGGGTACCATTATCTTTGTGTCTGTATCCGAGTCCTCAGAGCTGCTTCCCCTGAATACGTCATCAGCTGCAGCAAACCCAGAGCGCTCCAATTATCCCTCGTTAACAAGACACATTGGAACAAAGGTTTATTTTCTTGGTCTCTTTTAACAGTTCAATTTAAAATGCTCTCGTGACCGTTTGGCCTTACCGTTTACATCTTTCTGTACGTCTAAAAATAGATGTGTGTCTTATATCTTACTTCATCATATAAATCAAACCCATTTGGAGCTGTGTAAAATTGTAATGAGCTATAGGCTAGCAGTTTCCCTTTACTTCTAGTCAGGGGCGGTTCTAGGGGGGGGCAGTGCCCCCCTAACACTGACCTGTGGCCCCCCTAACAATGAAAAGTTATTTTATTTTTTTAAATGTATATTTTCTGGTACTCGGTTTGCCATAAATCGCAGGATTTTGTTGCTGTAATGTGAGATTGTGCAGACACCCCAGTCAAATTGGTCTAGAACCGCCACTGCTTCTTGTCTTTGTGCTAAGCTAGGCTAAACACAACCTCTACTGGACGTGCACTGTGGGAAATATATCCATCTGAATCATTTGAACTGTGGTTTCTTGTTGGCTAACCTTCTGAAGCATTAGCTAGCATTAGCTAAGATTGTTAGCATACTGTTTTAGGATTTAGAAATCAGCTTTGTTCATGACGGGTGCAGTAAAATCAACTTAATACCTCAAGCTAATGTCGACAAAACTTGAAATCACTGTTACTAAGTCCTGCAGGTTGTATTGTTGTTCACTTTGGTTGAAGCCATCAGTGTCCCTCCGCCTTAACCTTTGTGCTTAGGCTTAGCACATCGAGATGATCCGATTCCTCTCATCTGACAGAAAAATACTTTACGGAAACTGTTGCGTGAGACATTGTATTCAGCAGAAGTCTCCACGTTTGCAGTTAACCAAAGCAGTTTGTAAGCATCATCTTATTAGTTGTAACGGACAGAAAAAACACACGACCACATCGCACTGAGTTTGGCCCGGAGAACTGATGGTGTAGCATCACCACGTTTCTTTCACACTCTGATGATGTCACATGAACTGAACCATGACTTTGTTCTTATACAAATATGCTATATCGAGATGATCCGATTCCACTCATCTGACAGAAAAAGACTTTGGAGAAACGATATCTTCTCAAGCTATTTCTTTGGGTTTCTTGTGAAGTTATAATTGTCTGAATTGGGATCTTGTAAGGAGCGCAGATTATGTGTTTTTACGTAAGATCAGAAAGGAAGGAATTCTTGAGAGAAATGTTTGCTTGGGCGAAATGGAACTTTTGTTTTGGTGAACTTCTCAGTATTTATTATATTGGGTCCAAAGCCTTTTAATAGTGTTTTATTGTCAAAGTTTCACGGTATATTTTCTACTTTTTAATACTGCTTTAATTCTATTTTGAGATGTTTAAATTCTAGTATTGTTTATGTCTACTATTTAATTCCTACTTATGTGCAATGTTTTGTTTTGTTTTTTATGCTGCTGTAGCGCAAACATGTCCTAATTTGGGATCAATAAAGTACCTCTTATCTTATTTAGAAGTAGCTTTTAGATATTACTTCGCTTATCAGCCAACACTGCTTAACAAAACGCCCAAACCTTGTTGAGCAAATATCATTAGCATGAGAAACCAAGGGGAAGAAGTAGCCGACTGAACTTTTAAAACGAACTCATAGCAAGGCTTTGGAGACTTTTAACTTTGCAGAATAGTATTTGAAATTCAGGATAATCTCTTAATTATAATAAGAGTAGTTGGTGGTGGAATGTGTGCAGTACCAGTGGTAGCTTCAGCTGTCGTCCCTTGTTGCGTGACAAAATACAAAATACTTGATATACCAAAAAACGACGTATAGTATTACGAAATATTAATTAATTAACAGTATTTAACCGGCGTGATCCGCTTCCCTCATAGATATATGGATTTAATACACTGACCTTTCCCCAGCTTCAATGCACGTACAAAAATAAGTAATTTATGAATTATAGATGCCTTTTTGTGTCACGTTTCAAAATCCTCCGAAACAAGAGAAAGTATTTTGGCACCATCAGCAGACCGTTAGTGTTTCTACAGAACAGTATTAATGACGGACACACGGAGACAACCTTGAGCAGAATCACACGGCTCTGACTTACAGGGGATTAGCTGTTGCTGTGGATTTCATCACCCACTCCCACTGTAAGAGGACACCCCCCCCCCATACTTCAGCAGGCGGAGGGTTACTAGTGTTATGGTTGTCATGCTGCAAAAAGCTCAAAGGCTTCGGACACAAGGATCAAGCCTCGGGAAAAACGATGCGAGACTGAAACAGAAATCAGAGTTTGTTACCCTTTCATCTCACATGAAGGAGGGTGACCTTAACCTGACCTTGATCCCACGATGAAAGGACCATGGCCTGCAAGAATTAACTCAACATGGCATTCAAGTAGTAAGAAAAACTAGGGCACACACAGGATAAGCATCAAGACGAAGTGTACGACTGTAAACACGGAGAAGGACATGTTTAAAAGGCGCTATTGTAGTTACTGGATCTTTGAAAAGCAAACATGTTTTGAGTACAGAGGCCTGTACTACGAGTCCAGGTCAACAAACCCTGGATACGTTTGAGTTATCTGGCTTAACTAACCCTAACAAACGCGCTCTCGCTAAGCGGTCCTACGACGCTGGTTATCAACTCGGTAACTCAAGCCAGGGTTTCTCTGTCCGGCTGATTGCGCGTTCACATGAAAGGGGCGGGGCTAGCACCATTTGACCAATCACAAACATGGAGAAGCGTACTGACAGCGCAGCGTCATACTTCCTGAATGAAAAGTCAACTATAATATTAGACATATGAAGAAGTTAAACTTTAAACATCCATGACTTAAACACTTGATCCAGGATCAAAGCCTCAGAGCTGCAGCTGCAAGGTGAATACAGCTGGGAACAGAACAAGTGTTTGAATGCGTACATTAACAGGTTTATGATATCACTGCCCGTCTAACACACGATCTGACTTTCATTACATTTGTGTCGAGTGTTTCGTCAACTTAATGTGTTGCTTAAAATAATACTTCTGCATACAGTATGTGACACTGTGAGTGTTGCACGGCCAGATACGGCTCAGCTGACTCAGATAAGGAGATATATGATACATTATGAAGTGATATGCCGCGGACTGTACTTAATGTACTCTGATCCGGGTACTTATGTTGTGGCCGATATTTAAGTAAGCTTTCTTAACGCTAATGTTATAATAGTCAGATTGCTCTGAAGATGGAGGTGATATTCTATTAATGTTCACGTTCACACAGTCGGTGATTTTTGCCGGCCGTCTTTCCTGCGACGGCAGCTTTTCTGTATTTCCTTTCTCCTGTAATATGACTTGATCGCTTTAAACTCCGCACACTGAAAATAACCAATACATGAATAAATTAGAAAACCATTTAGATGCACCAGATTATTTGGCATTTTGTTTATCGTTTTGATGTCCCATCTCTGCTCAGGTGGAACCAATTAAAGTACCAAGTACTATTTAGCAAACCCCCCCAAAAATGAGACGTGTTGAGCCTCACCTTTTTAGTGGAAATGTGGCTATAACCAGAAATCAGAATAAAAGCAACGTTTATTGCCAAGTAGGTTTACACATACAAGGAATTTGCCTTGGTGTATACAGGGTGGTGCGTACATACAAACGTTGAAAGATCAATTGTATGAAAAGGAACAAAAAATACAACTATCATAACATTAAAATATAGATACATATTTACATAAGGTAAAGATATACCCAAAAAACTACAGACAGTTTTACAAAATACATGGATTACGCCAGTTAAATACCGTATTTTTTAATACTGTACGTAGTTTATGGGTATATGTTTATCTTATGTAAATATTAAAGATCCCATGTCACGGCCATTTCCACTGATCATATTTCCATTGTTGAGGTCTATGAGAATAGATTTAAATTGATCAATGTTCCAAACTCACATTGGTTTCTCAGCCAGTATGTGTATTCACTCTCTGTCCTAAACGGCTTGTTGGAGCTCCTGCCCCCCCCCCCCCCCCCGTGAGCCCAGTGTGCTCTGATTGGTCGGGACGTTGCGATCTGCTTCGAGGAGCGGACAGGTTTCCGGGTCGGCGATACAGCGAGAATAGGAAAGGAGTGAGCAGAGGGTCGAGTTGTCGATGCTTGTTCTGTTTTCTGTGACTATCTTCCTCACCCTCTCAGACTTTCAGTTGCACACGCTGCTAAAGAGACGCGTTACCATGGAAACCAAACAATGGTGTAGCTGTATAGAAGTCAGAGTGGAAACAGTCGTGAGTAAATCGGGAGAAATGTGACAACGGGAGGAAACCGGGAGAGGGCAATGAAATCGAGTCTCCCGCAAAAATCGGGAGGGTTGGCGAGTATGCTCAAAGCCAAAACAATAAGTGTGGCTTGATATTGAGAAAGAAAAAGGTTTATCGCGCTATGAGAATGGGTCTGCGGAGAGCATTTCTCCGCCATCCCAACTCGTCTATTACCAGCGTTCAGGGAGCTCTATGCAAGTCAACGGGACTCCCTGATAGTTAGCCAAGGGGTCCTGGTGTGTGAGGTGCTCCACGGATTGGTCCATTTGTTGTTGATGTGGGGGTTCACACGTCACAGAACCCAGGAAGCAAACAATGGAACGTGAGAAATGTCCAGCGAGGCGTTCTGGGGCAGCACAGACAGGTCTTCTCTGTGTTACGGCCCGTCTACACTACAGGCATCAACAAATCTTGAAGCTGGGCGTGTCTGAGGCTTGGCGATTTCTCGCGCCCAAGGCGAGCAACAACCAATCAGGAATCTCCCGCCCGCCCCCGACATACAAAGCAATAGCAATGTTAAAACGAAGTAAACTGGATATAAAATCCCCAAACAGGTGGAAACCTACCAGTTTCATCCACTGCCTCTGCCTCCTCCCTCCAAGCCTCGCTCCTCCGGTTTGTATCCCGGTAGAGGAACAGAGACTGATCATTCAGCACCGGGTGATTCACTACCGCTCCATTTTTTTGAATATGAGGAAATGACCTGCGTACTCTCTCCCGCATACACGCGGTTTGATTGGCTAGCGCTTGTTCTGGCAGATTTGCATACGCAGGATTTGATTGGCTGGATGCCAAGCATCGAGCCTCAAAAGTTGAACATTGTTCAACTTTGTGATGCCGATAGATGCTCGTGATGCTTGCAAAGCCATGCTCCGCTCCCCACAATGCAGTTCGGCGAAGTTTAAAAATCTTCTACGTCACCCCAGAACAACCTTCATAACACACAAGGGGACGGGTAATAACCGGAAAAGCATGACATGGGCCCTTTAAGTCATATCAATTAACCGTTTCACTCATAGATACAGTATATGGATTTTCTTGGGTCAAAAGATATCTTCCAAAAGAAAATCCCCCATTTTAGTTTTTTCTTCATGAAAGTAGTTTTCACTCCCCCCTTTGACACCTGCCAAGCTCGCTAGTGTTTTATAAATTGTTTCCATCCAAATGACTGGAAAATAACTAGATTCCACGTCTTTTGAAAAGCAATTTCTCTATGTAAATTGGGATTGGCTTGATTGGCGTCAGCTCTTCTTCTTTATCTTACAGGCAGTCGAAAGATAATTCGAATGTCTTCAAGGCAATAAATGTTGTATTTTAATGCGTTATTAAATCTGGTCTTGGCGGAAAAGCTGATGTTTGTGCTTCTGAACAGATGGAAACATAAATCAAACATTATCCAGTTTCAACACTTTCTCCCTCTGAAGCCTCATGTTATGTTTGTTCATATTTCGTGTTGTATGATACCCTGGTCGCCTTTACGTCTTACTCCTCTTGGTCTGATGTGTGTCTCCGTCACATTTCCTCCTGAGCGTCAGTCAGATGATGAGGCAGACATACGGCCCATCACCTCCTCCTTCCTCCTCAACTCCTCATTTGCTTCCCTTCTCGTAAAATGATGCTCCAAATGAGCTCATTAGAGTTTTTAGGGTGAAACCTGAGGGAAAGTGAATTTTAATGGGGAACTTTGCTGCCTTACTTTCTATGATGCACTTTTTCAAACAGATGCAAAGTTTGGAAGATTTATAAGATCGTCTTTAGTTAATTGTTGGAATTCGTATTTGGACAGCGGGACTTCGGTCACATGTTAGCTAACGTTCCCAGCTCAATATTATGGAAGAGACAGAGATGTTCACAAGTCTTTTTTTGCAAGTCCAAGTCAAGTCTCAAGTCTTTGTGGGGTGAGACTTGATCAAGTCTCAAGTCTTTGGTCACGAGTCCAAGTCAAGTCTCAAGTCTCTAAAAAAATAAAAGTCTCATGTCTCTTCTGGTTGTAATAAGCCTTCTATTGTCTGCTGCTATCCAGTCTGTTCAGAATACTGCACGGCTATATCTAAGAAATTCAAAGCATTTACTGTGTTATTATACACTGGGTATCTAATGACATCTTTTAAGTCTACTATTAATAAACATATTCCTCTATCCTCTCACTCAAAGCCAGTGTCATGGTAACCTGATAAACCTGTAACATTAACGCTACGTGGTCAATAATAAACCTGTAACCTGCCTACTGTATAAACCCACAGATGTATTTATGTATGTAACTATGTATTTTCTACGTTTAACGTTAGCCAGTAGATGGTGGCAGCGGAACGTAATGATTAACGTTACCGACCTTTTTTATGTCATGTCAAGAGTTGGATGTCAACGCCACTCAACTCAAACAAGTGTGACAAGCAAACATTCACTCATCTTTTCAAATATTCAGTTACAAAGCTAGTAGCAAGCTAAGCTAACATTACATAGCTGATGCTGAGCTAAACTGTTTGCTAACCGTCCATGCGTTAATGTGACTGACCTCTCCGGGTGAGTTTTCAAGTGCCTGATGAAATCCGAAGTTGTTGCGCCAGCATCCTTGATTTTGATATTGCAGACTTTGCAGTGTGCGCTCCTTTTTGTTGGTGCCGCCGGCGTTTTGTTCGAAGTTTTTGTAGTTGAACCTAATTACAAGCCGCACAGCCGCAGGTGTGCCGCCGGTCGCCATGGTGTTACTACGGAGGTAGTAACAGAGGCGCGCACGTCTGCGTAATGAGCCCGGCTAAAGTAACTGGATGGCCTACCTGCCTGTCAGCCTTCCATCTGGGCACAAACTTATCTCGTGCCCTCATTGGTCATGTGCGCGTTCGTGTGTGTTGGAGGAGGCGGGCTCTATAAGGAAGTAGCAGCCTCTAGCAGATTATCTCCGGTTGTGTATTTTCAAATTCTAGCGATCTCGAGCCGGTTTCTCTCAGATGTACCTACCCCACCTTTAATACGCCAAAAATAGAAAACACAATGATTGTTCACGAGTCCCAACACACGAGTCCAAGTCGAGTCTGAAGTCTTTTGGTCACGAGTCCAAGTCAAGTCTCAAGTCTCTGTGTGTGCGACTTAAGTGCGACTCGAGTCCGAGTCGCAGACTCGAGTCCCCATCTCTGGGAAGAGACCTTTCAAGATGCTCCAAGCCAGGGTGTCGAGCTCAATTTCATCTCGGTTGCACTCAAAGGGCCAGTTTTATATACAAGACTATATCAAAATACATATATAAATATTTAATATATATCAAATAATGTATTATTGCCTTGGATTATTATCGGATAGGGTAATAACTTAATAATTAACTATGTCTGAAAGCAGAAGTCTAAGTCAATTAATTGCAAGTCTCTTCAGTGAGAATGTCACGAAATGATTTTAAAAGAAAATCGAAAAGAAAAAAAAGTGACATTTTGAAAAAAGTAACATTAGAAAAAATAAAAAGTCAAATTCTAAGAAAAAGTCAAAATGAGATGCATTGTGGGACATGTAGTTTATGGGCAACGTGCTTCTGTAAATCGTCATGTAACTGTATAATAAACATAATATTCTTTGCAAGCTTTGGGGCCGCATGAAATGAAGTCGCGGGCCGGATTTGGCCCCCGGGCCTTGAGTTTGACACCCCTGCTCCAAGCAATGTTTTTTCTTGGATCAAATGTTCATTGGTTGGGCCCCTATGTCTAATCAACCGATGCTTACAGTGTACGGACGTAAAACTCCTCAAAATGCCCTATTTCGCCGGAAAGACAGCGTTTCTACCTCAGGGACAGTTGTATCCCACAGGCCAGAAGACTATTAAACACCTGAGCTCTGTGAAGTGCCTCCATAAATATTCAACTGTTTGTCATCTTGCAATTTACTTATTTATCTAAATAGTTATTATTTAATTTCATCTTACTGTACAATATTCATTTTACATTCTGTTCTCGAACATATCATATTCTATTTACGTGTATATAGACTTCTTGCACCATGTTTTACTTATATTTTGTATTTTAGTATATTTACGTTTCTTTCACACTCTGATGATGTCACATGAACTGAACCATGACTTTGTTCTTATACAAATATGCTATATCGAGATGATCCGATTCCACTCATCTGACAGAAAAAGACTTTGGAGAAACGATATCTTCTCAAGCTATTTCTTTGGGTTTCTTGTGAAGTTATAATTGTCTGAATTGGGATCTTGTAAGGAGCGCAGATTATGTGTTTTTACGTAAGATCAGAAAGGAAGGAATTCTTGAGAGAAATGTTTGCTTGGGCGAAATGGAACTTTTGTTTTGGTGAACTTCTCAGTATTTATTATATTGGGTCCAAAGCCTTTTAATAGTGTTTTATTGTCAAAGTTTCACGGTATATTTTCTACTTTTTAATACTGCTTTAATTCTATTTTGAGATGTTTAAATTCTAGTATTGTTTATGTCTACTATTTAATTCCTACTTATGTGCAATGTTTGTTTTGTTTTTTATGCTGCTGTAGCGCAAACATGTCCTAATTTGGGATCAATAAAGTACCTCTTATCTTATTTAGAAGTAGCTTTTAGATATTACTTCGCTTATCAGCCAACACTGCTTAACAAAACGCCCAAACCTTGTTGAGCAATATCATTAGCATGAGAAACCAAGGGGAAGAAGTAGCCGACTGAACTTTTAAAACGAACTCATAGCAAGGCTTTGGAGACTTTTAACTTTGCAGAATAGTATTTGAAATTCAGGATAATCTCTTAATTATAATAAGAGTAGTTGGTGGTGGAATGTGTGCAGTACCAGTGGTAGCTTCAGCTGTCGTCCCTTGTTGCGTGACAAAATACAAATACTTGATATACCAAAAACGACGTATAGTATTACGAAATATTAATTAATTAACAGTATTTAACCGGCGTGATCCGCTTCCCTCATAGATATATGGATTTAATACACTGACCTTTCCCCAGCTTCAATGCACGTACAAAAATAAGTAATTTATGAATTATAGATGCCTTTTTGTGTCACGTTTCAAAATCCTCCGAAACAAGAGAAAGTATTTGGCACCATCAGCAGACCGTTAGTGTTTCTACAGAACAGTATTAATGACGGACACACGGAGACAACCTTGAGCAGGAATCACACGGCTCTGACTTACAGGGGATTAGCTGTTGCTGTGGATTTCATCACCCACTCCCACTGTAAGAGGACACCCCCCCCCCATACTTCAGCAGGCGGAGGGTTACTAGTGTTATGGTTGTCATGCTGCAAAAAGCTCAAAGGCTTCGGACACAAGGATCAAGCCTCGGGAAAAACGATGCGAGACTGAAACAGAAATCAGAGTTTGTTACCCTTTCATCTCACATGAAGGAGGGTGACCTTAACCTGACCTTGATCCCACGATGAAAGGACCATGGCCTGCAAGAATTAACTCAACATGGCATTCAAGTAGTAAGAAAAACTAGGGCACACACAGGATAAGCATCAAGACGAAGTGTACGACTGTAAACACGGAGAAGGACATGTTTAAAAGGCGCTATTGTAGTTACTGGATCTTTGAAAAGCAAACATGTTTTGAGTACAGAGGCCTGTACTACGAGTCCAGGTCAACAAACCCTGGATACGTTTGAGTTATCTGGCTTAACTAACCCTAACAAACGCGCTCTCGCTAAGCGGTCCTACGACGCTGGTTATCAACTCGGTAACTCAAGCCAGGGTTTCTCTGTCCGGCTGATTGCGCGTTCACATGAAAGGGGCGGGGCTAGCACCATTTGACCAATCACAAACATGGAGAAGCGTACTGACAGCGCAGCGTCATACTTCCTGAATGAAAAGTCAACTATAATATTAGACATATGAAGAAGTTAAACTTTAAACATCCATGACTTAAACACTTGATCCAGGATCAAAGCCTCAGAGCTGCAGCTGCAAGGTGAATACAGCTGGGAACAGAACAAGTGTTTGAATGCGTACATTAACAGGTTTATGATATCACTGCCCGTCTAACACACGATCTGACTTTCATTACATTTGTGTCGAGTGTTTCGTCAACTTAATGTGTTGCTTAAAATAATACTTCTGCATACAGTATGTGACACTGTGAGTGTTGCACGGCCAGATACGGCTCAGCTGACTCAGATAAGGAGATATATGATACATTATGAAGTGATATGCCGCGGACTGTACTTAATGTACTCTGATCCGGGTACTTATGTTGTGGCCGATATTTAAGTAAGCTTTCTTAACGCTAATGTTATAATAGTCAGATTGCTCTGAAGATGGAGGTGATATTCTATTAATGTTCACGTTCACACAGTCGGTGATTTTTGCCGGCCGTCTTTCCTGCGACGGCAGCTTTTCTGTATTTCCTTTCTCCTGTAATATGACTTGATCGCTTTAAACTCCGCACACTGAAAATAACCAATACATGAATAAATTAGAAAACCATTTAGATGCACCAGATTATTTGGCATTTTGTTTATCGTTTTGATGTCCCATCTCTGCTCAGGTGGAACCAATTAAAGTACCAAGTACTATTTAGCAAACCCCCCCAAAAATGAGACGTGTTGAGCCTCACCTTTTTAGTGGAAATGTGGCTATAACCAGAAATCAGAATAAAAGCAACGTTTATTGCCAAGTAGGTTTACACATACAAGGAATTTGCCTTGGTGTATACAGGGTGGTGCGTACATACAAACGTTGAAAGATCAATTGTATGAAAAGGAACAAAAAATACAACTATCATAACATTAAAATATAGATACATATTTACATAAGGTAAAGATATACCCAAAAAAACTACAGACAGTTTTTACAAAATACATGGATTACGCCAGTTAAATACCGTATTTTTTAATACTGTACGTAGTTTATGGGTATATGTTTATCTTATGTAAATATTAAAGATCCCATGTCACGGCCATTTCCACTGATCATATTTCCATTGTTGAGGTCTATGAGAATAGATTTAAATTGATCAATGTTCCAAACTCACATTGGTTTCTCAGCCAGTATGTGTATTCACTCTCTGTCCTAAACGGCTTGTTGGAGCTCCTGCCCCCCCCCCCCCCCCCCGTGAGCCCAGTGTGCTCTGATTGGTCGGGACGTTGCGATCTGCTTCGAGGAGCGGACAGGTTTCCGGGTCGGCGATACAGCGAGAATAGGAAAGGAGTGAGCAGAGGGTCGAGTTGTCGATGCTTGTTCTGTTTTCTGTGACTATCTTCCTCACCCTCTCAGACTTTCAGTTGCACACGCTGCTAAAGAGACGCGTTACCATGGAAACCAAACAATGGTGTAGCTGTATAGAAGTCAGAGTGGGAAACAGTCGTGAGTAAATCGGGAGAAATGTGACAACGGGAGGAAACCGGGAGAGGGCAATGAAATCGAGTCTCCCGCAAAAATCGGGAGGGTTGGCGAGTATGCTCAAAGCCAAAACAATAAGTGTGGCTTGATATTGAGAAAGAAAAAAGGTTTATCGCGCTATGAGAATGGGTCTGCGGAGAGCATTTCTCCGCCATCCCAACTCGTCTATTACCAGCGTTCAGGGAGCTCTATGCAAGTCAACGGGACTCCCTGATAGTTAGCCAAGGGGTCCTGGTGTGTGAGGTGCTCCACGGATTGGTCCATTTGTTGTTGATGTGGGGGTTCACACGTCACAGAACCCAGGAAGCAAACAATGGAACGTGAGAAATGTCCAGCGAGGCGTTCTGGGGCAGCACAGACAGGTCTTCTCTGTGTTACGGCCCGTCTACACTACAGGCATCAACAAATCTTGAAGCTGGGCGTGTCTGAGGCTTGGCGATTTCTCGCGCCCAAGGCGAGCAACAACCAATCAGGAATCTCCCGCCCGCCCCCGACATACAAAGCAATAGCAATGTTAAAACGAAGTAAACTGGATATAAAATCCCCAAACAGGTGGAAACCTACCAGTTTCATCCACTGCCTCTGCCTCCTCCCTCCAAGCCTCGCTCCTCCGGTTTGTATCCCGGTAGAGGAACAGAGACTGATCATTCAGCACCGGGTGATTCACTACCGCTCCATTTTTTTGAATATGAGGAAATGACCTGCGTACTCTCTCCCAGCATACACGCGGTTTGATTGGCTAGCGCTTGTTCTGGCAGATTTGCATACGCAGGATTTGATTGGCTGATGCCAAGCATCGAGCCTCAAAAGTTGAACATTGTTCAACTTTTGATGCCGATAGATGCTCGTGATGCTTGCAAAGCCATGCTCCGCTCCCCACAATGCAGTTCGGCGAAGTTTAAAAATCTTCTACGTCACCCCAGAACAACCTTCATAACACACAAGGGGACGGGTAATAACCGGAAAAGCATGACATGGGCCCTTTAAGTCATATCAATTAACCGTTTCACTCATAGATACAGTATATGGATTTTCTTGGGTCAAAAGATATCTTCCAAAAGAAAATCCCCCATTTTAGTTTTTTCTTCATGAAAGTAGTTTTCACTCCCCCCTTTGACACCTGCCAAGCTCGCTAGTGTTTTATAAATTGTTTCCATCCAAATGACTGGAAAATAACTAGATTCCACGTCTTTTGAAAAGCAATTTCTCTATGTAAATTGGGATTGGCTTGATTGGCGTCAGCTCTTCTTCTTTATCTTACAGGCAGTCGAAAGATAATTCGAATGTCTTCAAGGCAATAAATGTTGTATTTTAATGCGTTATTAAATCTGGTCTTGGCGGAAAAGCTGATGTTTGTGCTTCTGAACAGATGGAAACATAAATCAAACATTATCCAGTTTCAACACTTTCTCCCTCTGAAGCCTCATGTTATGTTTGTTCATATTTCGTGTTGTATGATACCCTGGTCGCCTTTACGTCTTACTCCTCTTGGTCTGATGTGTGTCTCCGTCACATTTCCTCCTGAGCGTCAGTCAGATGATGAGGCAGACATACGGCCCATCACCTCCTCCTTCCTCCTCAACTCCTCATTTGCTTCCCTTCTCGTAAAATGATGCTCCAAATGAGCTCATTAGAGTTTTTAGGGTGAAACCTGAGGGAAAGTGAATTTTAATGGGGAACTTTGCTGCCTTACTTTCTATGATGCACTTTTTCAAACAGATGCAAAGTTTGGAAGATTTATAAGATCGTCTTTAGTTAATTGTTGGAAATTCGTATTTGGACAGCGGGACTTCGGTCACATGTTAGCTAACGTTCCCAGCTCAATATTATGGAAGAGACAGAGATGTTCACAAGTCTTTTTTTGCAAGTCCAAGTCAAGTCTCAAGTCTTTGTGGGGTGAGACTTGATCAAGTCTCAAGTCTTTGGTCACGAGTCCAAGTCAAGTCTCAAGTCTCTAAAAAAATAAAAGTCTCATGTCTCTTCTGGTTGTAATAAGCCTTCTATTGTCTGCTGCTATCCAGTCTGTTCAGAATACTGCACGGCTATATCTAAGAAATTCAAAGCATTTACTGTGTTATTATACACTGGGTATCTAATGACATCTTTTAAGTCTACTATTAATAAACATATTCCTCTATCCTCTCACTCAAAGCCAGTGTCATGGTAACCTGATAAACCTGTAACATTAACGCTACGTGGTCAATAATAAACCTGTAACCTGCCTACTGTATAAACCCACAGATGTATTTATGTATGTAACTATGTATTTTCTACGTTTAACGTTAGCCAGTAGATGGTGGCAGCGGAACGTAATGATTAACGTTACCGACCTTTTTTATGTCATGTCAAGAGTTGGATGTCAACGCCACTCAACTCAAACAAGTGTGACAAGCAAACATTCACTCATCTTTTCAAATATTCAGTTACAAAGCTAGTAGCAAGCTAAGCTAACATTACATAGCTGATGCTGAGCTAAACATGTTTGCTAACCGTCCATGCGTTAATGTGACTGACCTCTCCGGGTGAGTTTTCAAGTGCCTGATGAAATCCGAAGTTGTTGCGCCAGCATCCTTGATTTTGATATTGCAGACTTTGCAGTGTGCGCTCCTTTTGTTGGTGCCGCCGGCGTTTTGTTCGAAGTTTTTGTAGTTGAACCTAATTACAAGCCGCACAGCCGCAGGTGTGCCGCCGGTCGCCATGGTGTTACTACGAGGTAGTAACAGAGGCGCGCACGTCTGCGTAATGAGCCCGGCTAAAGTAACTGGATGGCCTACCTGCCTGTCAGCCTTCCATCTGGGCACAAACTTATCTCGTGCCCTCATTGGTCATGTGCGCGTTCGTGTGTGTTGGAGGAGGCGGGCTCTATAAGGAAGTAGCAGCCTCTAGCAGATTATCTCCGGTTGTGTATTTTCAAATTCTAGCGATCTCGAGCCGGTTTCTCTCAGATGTACCTACCCCACCTTTAATACGCCAAAAATAGAAAACACAATGATTGTTCACGAGTCCCAACACACGAGTCCAAGTCGAGTCTGAAGTCTTTTGGTCACGAGTCCAAGTCAAGTCTCAAGTCTCTGTGTGTGCGACTTAAGTGCGACTCGAGTCCGAGTCGCAGACTCGAGTCCCCATCTCTGGGAAGAGACCTTTCAAGATGCTCCAAGCCAGGGGTGTCGAGCTCAATTTCATCTCGGTTGCACTCAAAGGGCCAGTTTTATATACAAGACTATATCAAAATACATATATAAATATTTAATATATATCAAATAATGTATTATTGCCTTGGATTATTATCGGATAGGGTAATAACTTAATAATTAACTATGTCTGAAAGCAGAAGTCTAAGTCAATTAATTGCAAGTCTCTTCAGTGAGAATGTCACGAAATGATTTTAAAAGAAAATCGAAAAGAAAAAAAAGTGACATTTTGAAAAAAAGTAACATTAGAAAAAATAAAAAGTCAAATTCTAAGAAAAAGTCAAAATGAGATGCATTGTGGGACATGTAGTTTATGGGCAACGTGCTTCTGTAAATCGTCATGTAACTGTATAATAAACATATTATATTCTTTGCAAGCTCTTGTGGGGCCGCATGAAATGAAGTCGCGGGCCGGATTTGGCCCCCGGGCCTTGAGTTTGACACCCCTGCTCCAAGCAATGTTTTTTCTTGGATCAAATGTTCATTGGTTGGGCCCCTATGTCATAATCAACCGATGCTTACAGTGTACGGACGTAAAACTCCTCAAAATGCCCTATTTCGCCGGAAAGACAGCGTTTCTACCTCAGGGACAGTTGTATCCCACAGGCCAGAAGACTATTAAACACCTGAGCTCTGTGAAGTGCCTCCATAAATATTCAACTGTTTGTCATCTTGCAATTTACTTATTTATCTAAATAGTTATTATTTAATTTCATCTTACTGTACAATATTTCATTTTACATTCTGTTCTCGAACATATCATATTCTATTTACGTGTATATAGACTTCTTGCACCATGTTTTACTTATATTTTTGTATTTTAGTATATTTTGCATCGTTGGAATTTCATTGCCATTTCTACAATGTAGCTCAGGGCTATTCAATTAGTTTGGAATGCGGCCGGTTGATGAAAATGATCCAAAGCAAGGGGCCGGGAATAAGATGGCTTGAAATTTGAGCAATCATATTAAGAGCTTCGGATACAATAAATACTACAACAGCATAGTGGAGTGCATATATTGTGTTTAATTAAATCAAACAACATATCCCCAAGGCCTTTCCAGATCTAAATGGCAAGTTCAGAACTCAGCAGGCCGACATGTGACGCTAATTCAGCCATCAACATCATTTAATTTGATTTAGGTGAAATGATCTAATCATTAACGCAGAGACGCAATCAATGACGGGAGTTGTCACTACAGTAGGTGGGTTCGAAACCCGAGCCCGCGGACGTTTTCAGGTAATGTCTTCCCCTCTATCTCTCAATGTAACACCCTCTCTGGAATAAAGGCACTCTGGCCCAAAACAAAAAATATATATCTTAAATAAAAACAAAAAACAATTCAAAGTAGATGACTTTTTAACATTATACTCAAAGGGCCAGTAAAGATCACCCCGGCCGCCAAATGAATAGCCCTGCTGTAGCTTATATGACAATAAAACCTTGAATTTGAAAAGGAGTAGCTGATTTTTACCTTTCTTTTTAACCACATTATATTTAAAACTCCAAAGATATCGCTTACAAATCACGTACAATGCGAGCTTATATGAAGAGACACTTCTTCTGTGAACGTGGATGATCCTCTCTCCTCATTTGCATTTTTTAGACATGGTGCTCGTTTTGGGAAATGCTAACCTCTGGCTTATTCTGAGGAATTATACCACTGTCACCAGTTCCACATGTGGGTCACTGGGTCCGGGCCAAAGCTGGAGCCCAACATGTCCGTTCCTTTCTAACAACAAGTCCAGAGTCGGGCGAAAAAAGACCTTTCAAACTGCAGCTTGTATTCTGACTCGTATTCCCTGTTGTGTGGATGTCTTCAAAGCCATGAAATGGACCGAGGAACTTAAGGATCCTTCAGCAAACCTTATTGAACCGTGAAGGTCCAATTACATTTCTGACTTTTGGTTCTTCTTAAAGTGTACTGCCAAGATAGCCAATGTTTGGTGACTAAGCGAAGGTCTCATTCACACCTAATAGTCCGCTTCTCTGCTGCGCACCTGACCACAGTTTGCTACATGGTTTCACTTTTCAGAAGGTTCGGTTTGCGTTCAGACGGGCAAAACTCAAACGGACTTTAAACACAAGTCATGTGCTCGGAAATGCTGTTCACCCATTGGTCAGACATTAAGGGGGTACAAACGCAAATCCCGGCCATTTCTACCGGAGCCTCCGCCATGCAGCATCGGCAGGTTATTCTCACGCTGCTGTTAATCTGGAGATCAACGGACTCTAGCAGACGGCGCATATGATTATACAATCAGACGACGTGCGATAAAAAACATTATAACACATGAGAGACGTTCTGCAGTCAGGAGGGCGTTCCACCGACGACAGGTGTTCTTACTTTTATGTATAGTTTTGAGTTTGATAGTTGTTTTTACTTTACACGGCACTGTTCAACTCTTCATTCTGCTTCGCTCAGTCGCTAAAGATTTTGAAGACACCCGCGTTCTTATGACACGTAAATACTACGCTTCCTATGTGCTGCGTTCACACCAGCGATGAACTGCTCCAGAGTTCACTAGCAAGCGCTCAGAGACCACCGGTTGTTTAGTTCACTCGAGAGGTCTTGGACCTAGCGCCTAAACGCACCAGGGTTCGATTCAACCGGCTGGTGTGAATGCGACCTAATACGTGCGTGGCTATTTGACAATATACTGTAGCTGCTGAGCTAACAATTGACATGCTAGTTAGCCATAAACATGTGTGTGTACAGCTGTACCGGTACGTCCACACAGCAGCTTTAGAAGAATCTTCCACCGCTTCCAACGCTTCTCTGCCCGTTGACTTTGAATGGGGATGACGTCACTTTGCCTCGCTTTTCGCCGAACTGCATTGTGGGGGAGCGAAGCGAAGATTTCCAGGATTTCCAGGATTCAAAAGTTGAGCAATGTTCAACTTTTGAAGCTGAGCTGGAAGCGCCAGCCAATCAAACACGTTTATGCAAATCTGACAGTAGAAGCGCTAGCCAATCAAACCGTGTGTAAGCAGGGAGAACCAGACCGCAGTTCATTTCCTCATATTCCAAACGAGAAGTTACGGTCGCCAATCACCCAGTTCTTTACGACCAGAACTATTAACGGGATACAGACCGGAGGAACCAGGCATGGAGGGAGGTGGCAGAGACAGTGGGTGAAACTGGTAGGTTTTCGCCTGTTTGGGGAGTTTATATATATATATATATGTTGCTCGCATACATTTTTTTTTTTGCTTTGTATGTCGGGGGCGGGAGATTCATGTGATTGGTTGTTGGTCGCGTTGCTCGCAAAAAATCCCCAAGCTGTCAGACACGCCCAGCTCCAAGATTTTCAAGATTTTTGAAAAGCTGCTGTGTGGACGTACCGTCAGTCATGTGATATGAAGATAGCTAAATTGCTGAAAAGAATCTTCAGGAAATCACGATATTTACCGCCTTTCTCAAAACTTAATCACAACTACTTTTAAGACAGTTTACTATTGGAATAAGGTTTTGTTTCTCAATATGTAAGCTCCCTGTTGGTTTGAATTATTTCTCGTGACTACATTTCAATCAGGAGAGACATGTTTTGATGTAACAATATATATGTATTGCCAGGAAACACACAGATGAATGTGGGCTGGTGATTAGACCCCGTCCATCCAAAGGTTTGACAGGTCCATGATTGGCTTTTGGGAATAGAGGCGGAAGTGAGAGGTTTATGTTAAAGTGAATTCATATGTGAATGACAGGATATAAAGACGGTCTTCCTGGTTGAACTCGCGCTCGGCTTCATTTCATCTTTTAGCCTCTGAAAGTAATAGTTGTAAATAACGCCTAAACATTTCTGTTGTTCTGTAATAACCTTTTTCTTTCTGAAAAATGTGATGACCACATACTAAAGAGTCCTGATGTATTTGAATTGTTCAGAAATACATGTCAAATTCGCCATTTTAAGACTTACGAATAATCTCAAGGAAGCCAGGAAGAAGCTTTTTTATTATTATTATTATAAGTTGGACTGAGAGCTTTGTTGTCACGCCAACAAAGGCTCACGGGTTTCCCAGGAAACCTTTCAAGGTTTGTCGTTGAGCGGCTCAAAGGCGAGACGTGAAAAGGGCGAGCGGGCACATACGTCCTGTTTCTATCTGTCACTTTGACTCAGTATTCACGGGGGGGGGGGGTAACACACTGATAAACACTCGCTGCCATGGCGAACTGTTAATTAAAAGGTCAGTGTAAAAGGCTCCGCCTGAGGCTATGGCTTTAATGATATCTTGTATTACCAATAATTCCATTACACGCCGTGCCTTTGAAAGGTCCGTGTGTTATTTGGTCCGCCTTTCGAGTTCAGTCACTCCCGCTGCGAGACTTTCCTCGGTCAAGTTGAAGAGCAAAGTGAAATTGCATTATTCCTTTCTCTTTGGTCCCATGGCCTTCTGACACGCTTCGTTTGATTCGACATCATTAAATCTGTGCGATATTGAAGCTTGTGTTTGTGCGTCAAAGACAAAAGCAGCTCGGCTTGAAAAACATCGCATTTGGATGTGATGTTGATTATACAACTCGCTTCAGAAGAGAAACGTTTTGAATCATCCATTAAAATGTACTCATTTCCAGTCAACATTGTATTGTACATATATTTCTGTTATTTCTATTCTATACTTATACAGCTTGTTTCAGATTGACTTTTCACCCCATCTAAATGTCCTTAGCCCTTGTATGGTATTCACGTTCGTGTCACTCAGCCAGTGTCCGTGGGTCTGGTGGACCCGCTGCCTTTTTGGGCTTCAATTCAACACAGTTAAAATACTCAACAGATGTTTGCTTCATCCCGATGTCAAGCAATATGAACAGCGTGGTTAATATTTGCCCTTTTACATTTGTTAGATCACATTAATGAATTCAAGTGCTACTTGTCGTTTTGCCCGCTGACCGGCTGGTCCCGTTGCTCGGCTTTTTTCTGTAACTAGCTGATGCTCATCCTCTTCTTCAAAGTCACTGTCAGACTCAGAATTCTCAGAAATGTGATCTTCACATTCTGAAACCTCTTTCTCTTCGTCTACATCTCATGTGTCAAACTCACGGCCCGGGGGCCAAATCAGGCCCGTGGTGGATTTAATTTCGGCCCGCAGGATAATTTCTAATTGCTATTAGATCTGGCCCGCCGGTATATTGCACGCACACCTTCACTCCATCCTGAGGGTTTCCTCCGCTCAGAGCCTGAGCCCAAACATTGATGACCTTGCCCCCGAGATGAGACGCCAAGTGTCTGAGCTAGCATCAGAGAGCAGCAACCTGAGTTCAATGGATGCTTCCTTCTGCACTTCCTCTCTCTCGACAGCAGGGCATGTTTGGTTTCTCTGTGAGGGGAATAGTTTTGTTGAAGCTGTTGTTGGCCTGTGGGGAAATGTACTCATAAGAAATGACTGAAGCTGCAGATAGAGCCATGAGAAATTAATGCAACTGATTATTTAATGTTTCATGTTGTTTTTATAGGCAATAGTTTAAGCTTTGTTAGTTCCAGGTTTAATATGTGCAATGAGTTCATTTCAATAAGTTCTGCAATAAGCTTTATTTATTGTGTCTCGCCCCAAATTTGCAGCTGGGATAGTGTGAAAAAAAGATTGGTTCCCGCAAGGCAACATGCGGGAATGTGAGAGCAGACGGTGTTCATGCTTAAATGTATCAACAATGTTGCAACCTTGTGCGGGAATGGCAGGGGCAGAAACACAAACGTTTCACACACACACACACACACACACACACACACACACACACACACACACACACACACACCATGTATACATCACTTCAGGGGACATTACATTGACTTACATGCATTTCCTGGAGACTTATCCTAACCTTAACCATAACCAACACATGCCTAACCCTAATCCTAAACCTAACCAAGTCTTCACGCTAAAATTAATGATCCCCCTCATGGGGACCTCCATTTTGTCCCCATAAGGGAAGCCAGTCCCCACACGTGACTATGTAAACAGATTTAGGTCCCCACAAGTATAGTAATGCTAGACCACACACACACGGCCCAGACAGGTGCACAGGACCTACACTTTCCACACTTTTGTTAGCCCCGGGTCATCCTGTAAATGTGTAGTGTGGGGGGGGGGGGGGGGTACAGTGGGTGGTCAAGCGTCTTTGAGTTGTGAAAAGCGCTATATAAATAAAATGCATTATTATTATTATTGAAAATGTCTTCTGATAAATGTTCTTCACAGAAAATGAGTGTCAAAATGTATTGATATCATTTTTCTTTAGCTACATAATGAAAACGAGTCCCACAGACCCGAATACCATACAAGGGTTAAGAGGCCCTGTTATGCTTTTGAGGTTGTCCCTTTCCTGTAGTGTGTTATATAGGTTTTAGTGCATGTAAATGGTCTGCAAAGGCTACAATCCCTGAGTTCCTCCAGAGGGAGTTTCTCTCTACTCTTACAGGCCTTTCTGTTTCTGCAAAAAAGATCAATTATCGTAATTGTTATTTGATAGCTTATAAAATATGATTTTTTTTTTTTTAAATGAAACTATTATAACTAGCAACATAAAGAAAGTAGCTGTACAGATTACTACATTGACAGAATGTATGAATATATTCAAAAATGAGCAGATTAGCTGCTTTTAATATTCAGTTATGTTTCAATAATGTCTGTTTGGAAAAAGAACATTGTGAAAGTATTATTATTTTGTTAATTCTACAAACAAACAATCGATCGATCGACACCCTGACTAGCCGTACGTGCACATAGTATTGATTAAATGCTAACTGTTCCACATTTTGAAAATCTGAGGATTATAAAAGATGTTTGGTAAAATGCGAAGAGCTGCGTCAAATGTTCAGGTCATGATTTTTTGTGAAATTTACAGTAGGTGAATTTAGCTTCCGAGTAGATTCATCAATTTGGCAGAAAGCAGAAGGTCCTACCATTAAACACAATAAATATTGAAGACGTGACGGCAGCCTAAGACATTATACAACATGTCAGAAATCCTCAACAGACTGCTGGTAACTTGTGTCCATATGAGAGCAATTTCATCTGTTAAATCGTTTTTCAGAAAGGGGCGCTGAATGATGAGCTCCAGGTAATGACTTTATTTTTTCCTTTTTGAATATAAAGTATATCTGCAGGAACTTCAGTGCAGAAGCTTACAGCCGAGATGTTCCCTGGAGAGCTTAAAGCAAATCCTCGGGAAGCTGCAGGGGTTTCTTTATCTGCTTCCCAGGGAATGGGAGTGTGAGTGTGTGTGTGTGTGTGTGTGTGTGTGTGTGTGTGTGTGTGTGTGTGTGTGTGTGTGTGTGTGTGTGTGTGTGTGTGTGTGTGTGTGTGTGTGTGTGTGTGTGTGTGGTGTGTGTGTGTGTGTGTGTGTGTGTGTGTGTGTGTGTGTGTGTGTGTGTGTGTGTGTGTGTGTGTGTGTGTGTGTGGTGTGTGTGTGTGTGTGTGTGTGTGTGTGTGTGTGTGTGTGTGTGTGTGTGTGTGTGTGTGTGTGTGTGTGTGTGTGTGTGTGTGTGTGTGTGTTCTAGCATTTCTATACTTGTGGGGACCTACATCTGTTTACCCAGTCACGTGTGGGGACTCGCCTCCCTTATGGGGACAAATTGGAGGTCCCCATGGGGAATCATTTTTTAGGGTGAAGTTAGGGATAGGCATGTGTTGGTTATGGTTAAGGATAAGTCTCCAGGAAATGCATGTAAGTCAATGTAATGTCCCCTTTCATGCGGGACTCCGTTAACTGATTTTTTCCCACTTTGTCGCCCAAACTTAATTTAGTGGATTTGAGCGTGGCAGGAGAAGACTCACTCGCTGATTTCCCCACTTTGGTTTTTCACATATTGGAAAAGTCTCAGTTAAAGCTCATTAAAACCATGCAGTGTGCGTCCATCTTTATTATTTCCACATGTATCGGCAGTGCCTTCGTCAGGAAGAGCCTCTCATACGGATACATGTTTGTTGTCCAACACAGTGCGGCTATGAAACATGATTGAATGCTGCAGAATCGTCCGATAATATTTCCATCTGTTTTTTTCCAGCTCTGTGCATTTAACGTGCTTCTGTAAAAGCATGTAACCGTATAATAAACGTATTATATTCTTTCCAAGATCTTGTGACACACATACAATGAAGTCCTTGGCCGTGAGTTGGACACCTCTGCGCTAAAGGTTATACACTGAAAAGATTAGGAGATTCAGTTTCTGTCCATCAAACACATTTTGTACATCTGTTCTCATATCGAAATATGTAAGTACGTTTATTTATAAAGCGCTTTTCACAGACAAAGTTACGGAGCCCCCTAGGGGACATGGAGAAGAAGACGATGTTTATTTGCAAAGAAATAATGCAAGATCTCGCAAAACTTTTTATTTAGCTCAATGTACTTCCTGGTCAGTTCGGCTGCTACGGCAACACAGAAACCACAACAAGCGGTTCATCGATTTTACTTTGAGCTTGGCCTTAAATATACAGATATAACATCAGTGCTTGGGTTTCACATCAGTGAAAGACACCTCAAGAGAACACTCGGAGCGAGGGGACATGCACGTCGCAAAGCATACTCTGAGCTGAGTTATTGACGGATTCGAATTTCGCGGATCAATAACTGAAAAACTGTAAAAATACAAACATGACTTTACAACCAGAGCAAGGTAGACAACGAGCTAGAGAGTCGTTTTTATCAGAACAGTTCGATACGCCCCGCCATCCGAGCTAAACTTCAAGAATTGGTCACAATCTGCAGCTGGAGGAGGGAGAGGAGGAGTGCTTAGGGACCGTCTACAAACTGCAACGGGGTTTTGCGAGAGGTTTTATTTTTTTAAATACATTTTTTTCGTCTCCATGTCCCCTTGGGGGCTCCGTACAAAGTCTCAAAGTGCTTGTCAAAACAATAAAACATCATCATAGGAATCGTACAATGCTAAATGAACACACAAGCCACTTGTTAAGAAGTCATACAAGCACCAAAACACAATAAAACAAAATAAAAACGTAGTATAAAATCAAGCCCACCGGTTACCCAAACGCCTGCCAGCTTAGGAGCCACGGCTTCGAATGCTCGATCACCGCGGGTCTGAAGGTGGGTACGCGGGGCAGACGGTAAATTGCGCATGTGTGACCTGAGTGGGCGGGCTGATGTATACGGAGGGATTAGGTCAGCCACATAGGCGGGAGTCTGACCGTGCAAAGCTCTGTAGGTGAGAGTGAGGGTTTTGAACTGTATCCGAGCTACAGGGAGCCAGTGAAGAGATCTCAGTGTCGGGGTAATGCGGGACCGTTTAGTTGACCGGGTGAGAAGTCTTGCAGCTGCATTGTGGACTGCCTGCATGTATATATTACCACAGTTTAAAGAGGACATGTTACGGTCATTTCAGGTTCCTTTGTGCCTCGACTGTGACATGTTTACGTGCTTTAATCCAGTTTCACAGCAGGAGGTAAAATATTAATATCTGTTGTTTTACAGACAGATGATTGACAGAAGTTAAAGGAGGGTCGTAAAATCCTCAATGCCGCTGTCAGTGAAGTATAATGCAATAACATCAGAGATGCCCTTCAGTCCTTCATAGAATATAAATAAATAAAACCGGCATAGCATGCTATCTGTTCTGACAGGTGAAGATGTATTGCTTTAAATTATTTTTCTTTTTACTTAAAATGCAAAACATACACCAAGAAAGAGTAATTCTAGTGGTGTCCCAGATACACCAGTTGCCATGACGAGGTGTTTTTCATGAATAATGCTAATTGAGTAAAGTCATGTTATTCGGAAGGAGGAAACAACAAACCTGTGGCCATTTTGTTTTTAAACTAAACTCATTCCACAGCTTGTATTTAATCGGTGTATTCATGGTCTGTGTTATTAAAACACGTTATTCACTTTTGTAAAACTTCCTCTGATTGAAGTGCTGCACTTATTAGCATACTGTACTTTGCATTAGTGTTAACAATGCTATCATGCTAACTTTGAATTACCTCTTTTTACAAAAGGGTGCTGCACAAATGAACTCACCTTACCCTGCCTTAGTACTTATTGTAAAATGCTAGCATGCTAACATTCAAAACTAAGATACTGGTGACAAGGTACACATTATATATGCTAAACAGCAGCATGTGGGCGTTAGCATTTAGCTTCAAGCACAACTTTGTGAGCTGCCTATTTAACCAACATGTATGAGAAAAGCTAAACGTTTGTTAAAAAGGACTTCTTGCTTTGTATTTTATGTCTAATTGTTCCCAGAACAGCTGGTGTTTATGCTAGCTTTGTTTACAGACAGAGCATTCGCTAATATGATGACAGCAAGCAGGTTTTCAGGCTAATGATAGCATTTTAATGTTTTTTTTTTAATTTAGCATTGATTAGCTTTAAAGCAGGGGTCTCAAACTCAAGGCCCGGGGGCCAAATCCGGCCCGCGACTTCATTTTCTGTGGCCCCACAAGAGCTTGCAAAGAATATAATATGTTTATTATACGGTTACATGCCGATTTACAGAAGCACGTTGCCCATAAACTACATGTCCCACAATGCATCTCAAATATGCCTTCTTTCTCAGAATTTGACTTTTTTTCTTCAAAATATGACAATTTTCTTAGAATTTGACCTTTTCTCAAAATGTATTTTTTTCCAGAATGTGGCTTTTCTTTTTCAATCATTTTGTGACATTCTCACTGAAGAGACTTCCAATTATTTACCCTATCTTCTGCTTTCACATGTAGTTAATTATGAAGTTATTACCCTATCCGATAATAATCCAATGCAGAGGCAATAATGTAATATAATACATTATTTTATATATATTAAATATCTATATATGTCTTTTCATATAGTCTTAAAGTTACAACCGGCCCTTTAAGTGCAACCATAATGTGAATGTGGCCCGTGATGAAATTGAGTTTGACACCCCTGCTTTAAAGGTACCTCTGTCCTTATAGTTACCTGTTGGTGGTCAGCTGGCTGGTCATTTGAGTATTTTCAAATCATTTGATTCATCGTTTGATCTGTGGTGTAATATGAGTTTTTGAATTGCGTTGAATGAAAAGTGAAAAATGAAGTGAGACGATGCAGCCTGACCTCCAAACGTTCAAATATATAATCCCAAACCATGGTTTTAAAAAGGAGCCTGCGAGGTGCAGCGCTCTGATCCGATGGCCTGATGGACCTGGGAAAAGCAGGAATGAGTTCGGAATTGAATCCATTTTTCTCTGAAAGCGCCTGAATGATAATGGCAGCCGAGTCTTAAATGTTTTTATCTCCGTCTCTTTTTCTCTGAAGTCTCTGAGGCTGAGCATCTGAACACAGCTTCTGTCTCTTGAACTAAATCAATGTGTACCCTTCAAGCTATAGGTTGGTTATTTCTGGTTCTTTTTACCATAATTAATTCTATCTATTTGTAACCTTACCATGGCATACGACATCATGTTACAGGCTGACAATATAACATCTATAAAGCAAAAGGTATACTGTAATTGAGGAGGTGCCTCGAATGGAAACATGTAATACTTTGCAGTTTGCTGAATGAATGCTCCATTCAAACCCAAGACATTCCTTCATCATTCATCTGTTTATGTTGCTTTAAACAAATGATTACTGAACACCACCGTCAGTCAGTGCACACCTCAGGCATTTTGTGGATCTGGATTGCGTCTTGTTAACACCTTTATCACGCCTCCGCACCTGCAATAGCGGGTTTTGTTTTCTTACCGTCTGTCCGTACGTCTGTTTATACCGTTCTTGTGAATAGGATTTCTCAGGAACTCCTTGAGAAAATGTTTTACATTTAGCGCAAATGTCTACCTAGAGCCTCAGACTTTAAAACACACGTTGGCCTTAACTCAAGTATGAATTTGCTATTTATAACAATTTCACCGTATTTAGCCACGCCCCTTTTCCCACTTCTGGTTCAAACGCTTGTCTTAGTTCCTCTGGTTTAGTACCAGCATCTATCCATCTATGTTTTGGACACAACGTTTTGGGATGATTTAAGATTTATTTATTTTATGTTCTTTTTGGAAACGTTTTCCACATACTGTATGTTCAATCAATCAATCAATCAATCAATGTTTATTTATAGCCCAATATCACCGATGTTACATTTGTCTCAGTGGACTTCACAGTGTGTACAGAATATCAGTATGACAATACGACACCCTCTGTCCTTAGACCCTCTGTCCTTAGACCCTCTGTCCTTAGACCCTCTGTCATTAGATCCTCTGTCCTTAGACCCTCTGTCCTTAGACACTCTGTCCTTAGATCCTCTGTCCTTAGATCCTCTGTCCTCAGACCCTCTGTCCTCAGACCCTCTGTCCTTAGATCCTCTGTCCTTAGACCCTCTGTCCTTAGACCCTCTGTCCTTAGATCCTCTGTCCTTAGACCCTCTGTCCTTAGATCCTCTGTCCTTAGACCCTCTGTCCTCAGACCCTCTGTCCTTAGACCCTCTGTCCTCAGACCCTCTGTCCTTAGACCCTCTGTCCTTAGACCCTCACATCGTACAAGGAAAAACTTGCGGAGAAAACCCACAGTTTAAAGGGAAAATGGGAGAAACCTCAGGGAGAGCAGCAGAGGAGGGATCCCTCTCCCAGGACGGACAGACGTGCAATAGATGCCGTGTGTAAATTGAAAAGATAATACATTTGCAACATAGGTAGTCCAAATGTTTGGAAATGCATGTGTGTATAATAGGAAGATAAATCCACGAGGATATCCATCCAGGACCGATGATCCAGGACCACAGCCACGACTCAAGATCCAGCGCTCGCGATCCAGGACCCAGGACCGCAGGATCATCCATGACTCCGGATCCCGGCGTATATAGACACCAAAAAGAAAGACATTTGGGGAAGCTGGGTTAATCGGAACATGAGAGTGCAGGTATAGACAGAGAGAAGGAAGAAGTAAGATGTCCCCCGACAAACTAAGCCTATATCAGCAAAACTAGGGGCTGGGGCTGGATCTAATCAGCCCTAACTATAAGCTTAAGCGCACTCTTAAAAATGGATAGGGACACAAACTGGAAGCTGATTCCACAAATGTGGAGCTTGATAAGAAAAGGCTCTGGCTCCCATTGTACTTTTAGAGACTCTAGGAACAACCAACAACCCTGCATTCTTGGAACGCAATGCCCTAGTAGGACAGTAGGGTATAATGAGTTCTTTAAGGTAAGATGGCGCCTGCCCATTTAGGGCTTTGTAGGCGAGAAGAAGAACTTTATGTTGAATAAAAGTACCTTTTGGTTTGCAACAGAAACAGAAGATACCCGGGCGGTGTCTGTGGGAATGTCTCGCATGTTAGGTCTGAGGATGTGTAAAGATACCTTCAGTTTCACTTGTTATCTCTTTGCTGCAGAAACCTTTAAACTCCAAAGCTGTAGTTATAAAGAAATCTCTGCTGTTCAAACAATGGAGGTCAGACCAAACAGAAGTGATTATTTTCTTAGTTTATTTGTTCCCTAAAGGTTTCTTGCGAATAATCGGCCGACGCGTTGCTGGGTCCAAACCAAATAGAAGTAAAGAATCCACTCCCGAGCCAATTAAAGCGGAGCTGCTTCCGTGAGGTTCGTCTGCAGCCTCTTTGCTGCTCTTCATGACAGAGGAACAAAGTTCATCTTCAAGACTCCACCGCTGCTCTTGTTTATCCGCCCGGGGGGGGGGGGGGGGCGCAGGAACCATATCACACACTTCAAAATGTGTTTGCGGCGGCCGAGAGAGTTTAATGATGTGAGGAAGAGAAAACATCCACTTTTATTACAGAACCTCGAAGGGAAGCCGTCGAACAGGCAGAAGAGAAAACAAGTCATTACATTAAAAGACACGAATAAAACTGGATGAAGAAGAACGCACGGGATATTTAACTATTTTGTGGTCATTACGTGAGAATATGTTGCCCGCTATGCCAGGAACTGAACAATCCCTGAAATGGGAGATTTAACATCACAGTTTGAGGAGACATTTGTTTACAACATATTTAACATGACTGAACATTGTTCCTGAAACTCGAAAGAATCAGAACTTTAAATGACTTGGATTGTGCACCGTTTTTCCGTCCGTACAACCCCTCAAACAATACTACGGTATACATAGTGCTGCTGGGAAAATACTGAGTGTCCTCTTCCAACATGAGAGTAACGTGCTAACAAAGGAATCCCAACTGTAGCTGTGAACATGACAGGATGTGTGATGACCTGGAAGAGCATCAGGACTGCTTGAGGCAGATGATAGCTATGTGATTAACATGATGACTCAGCCTCTATGGAGAGAGACATCAAGCATGCTCATTTCTGACGTGGAGCTAATCTGAAGTAAACATTGAATACTGCTTTCTATTCCTCCATCTTGAGACTGTGTGACTCCCTCTCTTGGATATCAGCGTGTGAAGGACACTGCTCAGGAACTAGTTGATGCTCTGCATGTGACGACTACTTCCCTTCTGGAGAGGATCAGAGACACGTGGATCCTGAGGTTGAAGCTCAAACCGGGGACCAGGGATTATTAACATTTTTAAGTATTCCGAAAAAGTGAGAATTTTGATATTTTGAGAAAAAAGTGTGAATTTGGGGATTTTGAGAAAGTCATTAATTTTGAGAGAAAGTCATAATTTTTGGAGATTTTTGGAAAAAAGCCAACATTTTGAGAAAAAACTTTTTACATGACAGGATGTATGATTATCTACAAGAACCGGTATTCCTCCATCTTGTGATTGTGTAACTCCCTCTCTTGGATATCAGCATGTGAAGGACACTGCTCAGGAACTACTTGATGCTCTGATGACTACTTCCCTTCTGGAGAGGATCACAGATACATGGATCCTGAGGCTGAAGCTCAAGCCGGTGACGAGTGAGATTTTCCTAACAAGTATACACTGTTTTATAGCTTGCTGGGCTCCATAGTCTGCCACGTTGCCAATTGTGTGCCTTTAAAACGTTGATAAAATAGTTTTGAGCGTCACAACCTCTGGGAAATGACTGATCGCCGTCAACATGTGATGAATTTGGTCCGATTGCGTCTGGAAATCGGACCAATCCTAACGTTGCATTCGCGTGATGATGTGGCTGGCTTTTCTATGGAGAGAATCGACCCAGTCTATCTCTCTCCAAAGATGTCATTAAGAGATAAAGATATACAGGTACAAACGTAGAAAATTGGATAACAGTTTAATCCTTATCTTCAACCCTTTGTACCACTTCCCATCGTCCTCATCCTCTGCTCGACAAGAAAGAACGAATCAACCCAAAGTTATATTAAGCCATCATTATGAGCAGATGCTGCATTAAGGAATCCTTAGTGAGATGTTAGTGATCACTTCACAGCGTTTAGTAGTGTCTGGCAGTATTAATAAACTCTTTGACCTTTTGTTTGAGCCCCTGCAGATGACGGTTTAATATTCTCTGTGGTAATATATCACAGCAGCAGTGGCGTGAAGATAAGAACGATACAAACAGAGAAGATAATTAAAACATTACATCAGACACACAATGGGGAAAGGGTTAGAAGAGATGTGCTGATAGAAGAGGGGCACAAGAACGAAGACTGTTCAGGAAGTGCAGTTATGTTGTCAAATGGGATGCTTCTATTCTGTATTCACTTGAGGTCTGTTGCCTTTTGGTGCCAGTCTAGTGTTGGGGTCCAGACTTAAATATCTAACAGTTAAATGGATGTAGATTGTGTACAGATCGTCATAGTCAATGGCGTCTTGTTACAAAAAATACTGTTGGTGCTGATACATATAGGACATGAAAGTCGTAACCTTTGACGTCCTCCATTTGTTTGTGGAGGTCATAGAGGCTCACGTTTGGCTTGTTGGCCGTCGTCATCTCGAATAAGACATTTTCAAGGCAACCAAAATGTTACAATTAACTTGAAAGATGTGAAAACTAGGGCCGGGACTTTAACGCGTTAATTAAGATTAATTAATTACACAAAAATTAACGCGTTAAAAAAATGTACGCATTTTAATCGCACTTATTTTTGCACAGCGGAACGTTTCTCACTGGATGAGTTTCAGGCGTACCGATTATACTGGAGCACCAACTAACGTTCACGACTTCAGCATGGGACTTCAAACAACAACAAACCACGGTGAACAATAGTCAAACATGAACGAACAAGCTGATGAGACCGCTTTGGTCGGCCCCGTGGATGGGACATTTTGTTTTAAAAAACGGACGGATGGAAGCGTCGACAAGAGCCGCAGCACATCAAGCCTAAAGTATCACCTGAATGCAAAGCATGTAGCAGCTAGCATGTAGCAGCTAGCAGCTAGCATGTAGCAGCTAGCGTGGACGTTAGCCCGACTCCGAGTGCAAGGAACCACACCCTGACCCAACCCACACTCAACCAGACGACTGGTTTCAGGGCCAGGATAAGTCAGTCCACGTCTGAGAGAATAACCAGCTCCCTGGCTCCCTGGATTGCACTCGACTGTAGACCACGTGGAGTAACATCCATGTGAAAATGGCTTCTCACTGTTCTCAGGTCAAATATGTATATTTGATTAAAAATGCGATTAATTTCGATTAATTAATTACAAAGCCTCTAATTAGATTACTTTTTTAATCGAGTCCCGGCTCTAGTGAAAACACAAAGTGTGAAAGGGTTAAAAGTGTAGGATGGAAAACACCATGGTAGTGACCTGTCAATCACAAGTTAGCCATACCCAAAACACACAATACTTTATCGTCTATTTTTACTATCAATTGGATCGTAATTTTCAAAATGAACGCTGTATTAAAGAAGGCTTGCAACTAGAGATTGTGACCATAACCGTGTCAGGAAAATGATTACTGTAATAAATCAATAAAGAAATTATTTTTCCTCGACTTCAATACAATCTGACTTCATTTTGCAATCAGTGGAATCGCCCCCTGCTGGCCTTTGGGGAAAATGTTAAGTTACCTTCTGTCACATTGGCCATGCTTTCATTTCAAACCTTTATTTATCCAGGTGTATCCCATTCAGATCAAGTCGGTTCCACATGAAACATAAAAACATAAACAGAACAGCAAAAAGGACATCTAACAGCATCATTACAGGGATTACAATTTACATAACTATCCACATGAGCAGGTACCAAGAGCTTCCGATTTACTAGCATCCAACCGAGCTTTAAAAACATTTAGTGGCACCAGATTGCTCAGTTTCCATTTAAATTGCAGACTTTTCCAAGACAGAGGAGCTGCGCATCTAAAAGCTATCTTCCCTAAGACAGTCCTCAGGCAGTAGCCACTTACAATTCGCCGTGAGATCAGGGAGCAGATGTAGGATGGAAGTTTCCCTAACATGGCTTTGTATATGAAAATGTACCAGTGACTGAGCCTCCGTACAGTTAGCGAAGGCAAACCAGCGCTTGCATACAGCTTAGTACTTTACCTTGACTGAGATTTTGAATGCAGAGATTTTACTTTTAATTTACATTGTTGTATTGCTACTTTATTCACAGACCCACTTTGTACTCCACCAGGACCTTTGAACAACTATCTTCAGTGACCGTTATGTTAAAGTTCTGTTCCCTTGATTCTTGATATTTGTCCTTGTTGCCCCATATGCCTTCTCTGTAACCAAAAGACTATTGGCACATATGTACACATGGTTTATGAATGTACTGCAGTAAGAACGTTCTGGAAACAGGTTATTGACATTGTATCTGAGATTATTGGAGTTCACATACCCTGTCTCCCAGATATTGTATTGTTGAATGATGATTCTTCTCTTGATCTACAGAACCATCAGAAAAGGGTGCTTTTCGCTGGTCGAACAGCAGCCAAAAAATAATAGTAATACGATGGAAACCCCCACATACTTTATTTATTAAGCAATGGATATCAATCTTCCATGACCTACTAATCTCAGAGCTGTCAATCGCTTCTGCCAATAAGGCTAAGGGGGAACATTAGAGGCTGTTCAAAGAGCTGCTGATCGGGTAATATCATTCATGTAAATGATGATTGTACATATCCGCACACCTTGGTGCAATTGTGATTTATTAGGAGTTAATCGCAATTCAGCTTAAACAGATGAAATGTTATGTGAAAAAAATAAGGAATGAATGTATTTTATGTGGATAAATTGTTATGCTATAAATTGTTATGCTATAATATATATATATATATAATATATAGATGAACTCAGACGATTGCTAAAAAACATCAGGTAGGATTTTCTGTGAAATTGCAAGATGGGTGGGAAGAGAGGGGGACGGGGTGGCATGGGAAAGGGATTCCCTATATATATATTTATATATTTTTTTTTTGTTCTTTCTTTTTCTTTTTGTATTGTCTATATCATTTGTATCTGTATAAGTCCCTTTTGTGAGGGCAAAAAAAAAAAAAACAACAATAAAAAGTTGGTCACAAAAAAAAAACATGTGTCCTTGTTGAGGATGCAAATGGAGCTGATGTGATGCAGGACATATTTAAGACTTGGTCTGACAATAAAGTATAATTACATCATACCGTATGACATGTGGATCGTGATCGACGTCGAGCTCAGATTGGTTGCTCTCCAACTTGAATATTGACTAACCCGACTGTCAACGTTGTGTAATAGAAGCTTACAATGAAGAACCGGTCTATTTCAAACTGAACCTTTACTTTATATTCCTTAAACAGTTTCCAACAAGAACGGGGGAAGACAGAGAAAATGCACTCGACATATTCGTATTAAAAAATGTTCTAACAACAGGAAGCAGTCAGAGGAAGAGACATACTTGCACTTCAAAATAAAAGCATTTCTTGTGAAGCGTACCTTTTAACTTATATCAAGAAATCAAATAATCAAATGTTTTACTGCCTTAAATAAAACAAGTTACAACAGTCAATAAGTCTTGCTCTTTTTTAATACTCAATGTCTCTCTTCATTTCTCTCTCAGGTGGGGTTTGCATCGCTCAGTCTCTAAAGATTCCTCGAGAGCCGAGACCCGGCGAGTTCGACAAGATCATCCTGCGTCTGATCGAGACGCCCAACGCTCGCGCCGTCATCATGTTCGCCAACGAGGACGACATCCGGTAAAAAACACACACACACACAAGTTTGATTTTGTGAAGTTTGCCGATGACAAACAGGTGAATCTTCCCAACACAAATTATCTTACTTTGCAAAATCGTCCGGTATAACGATGATGATATCAGAGCCATGGCGAGGCTTGAAATGTAAAAGACTTTAAACAAAAGGAAAATAAATTGTTCTGTATTTAGCCCAACAGTATTTGTGGCTTTTAAACTTTTTAAACTTCTAAATCTATCTACCGTACTTTTCGGACTATAAAGCGCACCTGCATATGAGCCGCAGCAGCTAAATTGTCCGTCTGTCTTGCTCTCGTTCTGTCTCTCGGTTCCACTTTTACTTTGGCGCGCTACCTGTCTCACTCTTTTCCGGCCTCCAGCTTTTCCTGCTGGAGCCCGCCGCTTAAAGGTGGCGGGCGCGGACCGGGCATAGAGCCCATAGCGTTAAAGGTGGTTAATTGTACCTGTAAAATCCATAGATCTAGGAGGTCCCCTAGTGGCCGTTAGCGGTACAAAAAAAATGGGGAAAAAAGTCGCGACTTATAGTCCGAAAAGTACGGTAAGTAACATTTCTGTTTTTCGGCAGCTAGTTCCTTAAAACAGATTGCTTTCAATAAGGGGAAATATGAAGGGTCTATTTCAGGGGTACTCAAACTTTTTTATTAAAGGTCCACTTGTGAATGTTATACAGCCCCCCCCCCCCCCCCCCCCCCCCCCCAAACCGGAGCGGAGCAACAAAACTGAAATTAAGAAGCAGTTTCTTACGGCGCGCTATGCATGGGGCCGCCTTGAGGGGGTTTCCCGACATGTCGTTGCAGTAAATTAAAGGGTGTTTCATGTTGTCGTTGTTGTGGAGCTTCTTAATCCACGTTCTTTGGGGGCCCCTTTCTGGTCCAAGCACTTGCCTGCCTTTTTATTTTTTATAATGGGACACAGGGTTCGGTCCGGAGTTTGAGAAGCCCTGGTCTATTTCAAGCTTGTTATGTAAATAAGTTATTGGTCTTGTGATTGAGAGGGATCCCCTTAAAGAAAGATGTGACAGAGAACGAATGCTAATCATGATTTTCATTGTCATTTCCTTTTTGAAAGTCTAACGGCCACTAGGGAACCTCCTACATCTATGGATTTAGGAGGTTCCCTAGTGGCCGTTAGCTGTACAAAAAAAATGGGGAAAAAAGTCACGGCTTATAGTCCGAAAAGTACGGTATATCATCAACTGTGGATTGGTGAATGGATTTTCATTATGTGTTGTTTCTGTATTCTTGTTCCCAGGAAGTTAAAGCCTACAGACTTTAGAGCATCTCTGACCTTTCCCCTTTGGAGTAAACAACTTTAAATGGGTTCCTGTACACTTTCCCACAGACATGTCTTTTATCCCCCTTAGGGTGAATTTCAATTTGTTTACTGATCCTTTCATTTTTTCATCTGGCACACTTATCAGTCGGACATCTTCATTTCTACTGTGTGTGTGATTACATAGCAGCGAAGGTAATCACATTCCCATCATGCTCAGCACCGTTTCGTGCAAACTAGCAAATCTCACCTGATGGTAAACATGATCAAAATGATATCTGCTTAACATCAGCATGTGAGCATTATCATTTTGAGCATGACTGTAGACTTTCGTAATCCAATTTCTACCATTTCACTCCAAGAAAAATGTGTAATTTACTTTTGTTCAGTTTTATTGACATATTTAGAAAAGAAATTGTAAAAATAATCTGTTCATCTTCTGAAGGTCAACGTCCACTAAAAACAAACACACACACACACATGCGCACACACACACACACACACACACACACAATTCTGTGTCTGTATATTCTCAATCAGTTCATCCACCGGCCGTTGAGTGCAGATTAAGATAACAAGCTTCCAATTATCTCAGTGAACTAGGAGCCACACACACACACACACACACACACACACAGATATCAGTATTAATCTGAGGCTCTGAATCTCACGCATAGAGACTCTTGAGACCTCACAGAGAAAAAGAGATGACTGAAAAAGACCATCTCGTTTGACCTTTAATTTAATTTAATAATTGACATAGAAAGAAAGACACTGCATGAGGTTCATATTGGATAACATGTCTCAACAACATTGGACTGCTATCAATTTTCATAAAGTCAAGATGTCTGTCCTTTGGTGTATGAACTATTAAGCAAACGACATCTGGACTTTAGTTTAGTGCTTATTAAACGAATAGTATAGAAGTATCTGTAAAATGAACACGTATGTCTAAATCTTACTGTACTCAATGTACTTCTCTCAATTTCACCATTACTCAAAACACAGCTGTGTTTCAGAACAGCTTGTAGCATGGTTGTAGACTCTCAGTTTCATAAAATATGAACAGAAATGTCATTAATATTTAACGGGTAGTAACTCTCTGACGTTTCCCCTGCAGGCGAATCCTGGATGCGGCGAAACGTAACAACCTGACGGGTCACTTCCTGTGGGTGGGGTCTGACAGCTGGGGGTCTAAGATCTCTCCCGTGGTGCAGCAGGAGCGAGTGGCCGAGGGCGCCGTCACCATCCTCCCCAAGAGGGTGTCTGTGGACGGTGAGTCAGGAAGCAGAGCACAAAGAGAGGAAGACATTTAGAAGAATGAAAAGGCTAATGTTGGACTGTGAATGAACTACAGCACGGTCACATGACTTCACGTCACCACCGCTAAGCTAAAGGCGGCTAATGTTGGGCTATAAAGGAACTACAGCACGGTCACATGACTTCACGTCACCACCGCTAAGCTAAAGGTGGCTAATGTTGGGCTATAAAGGAACTACAGCACGGTCACATGACTTCACGTCACCACCGCTAAGCTAAAGGTGGCTAATGTTGGGCTATAAAGGAACTACAGCACGGTCACATGACTTCACGTCACCACCGCTAAGCTAAAGGTGGCTAATGTTGGGCTATAAAGGAACTACAGCACGGTCACATGACTTCACGTCACCACCGCTAAGCTAAAGGCAGCTAATGTTGGGCTATAAAAGAACTACAGCTCAGTCACATGACTTCGCCAGTGGCGTGTTTGCTGACATATTTTATGTCGTAGAAGAACACTTTGAAATCTCCTCAGCTTGTGTCAACCACAGACCTTATTTCAGGCTTACAACCAAAAACACATTCAGAAAACCATTGACTTCCAGACGAGGGAACAGGAAGTGGCAAAAGTCATTTCTGGGTGTGAGGACTCATTCTGGCACCACTCTATTAACTTTCAAACTATCAATGAAGATCAAAAAGCAATGTGAAACACAATGCATTTGAAATGTTTGATGTTTTCACTATTATTTTGACCGTCTCAACGTCAGAGATGAAACACATGTTGTTCCATAGCAGCAAAATGCTTCTCTTTCCCACTTCTTTCTTTGCATCTCTATCTTCTCCTTTTCCTTCTTGTGCATAACTAAAGGTTCTTGGATGTGTTGAGGGCCAGATTTGACTCCGTCTTCAAAAACAAACCAGGAAGACACAAATAAAAATATTTGAATATGAACTAAAGACCCTTTAGAGAGGAGGACATTTAGAAGGAGATCATCAGCGTCATAACACAATGTTTTGTTTCTTCCACAGCGTTTGATCGGTACTTCAAGAGCCGCTCGCTGTCCAACAACCGCAGGAACGTCTGGTTCGCCGAGTTCTGGGAGGAGAACTTTGTCTGCAAACTTGGACAACATGGCAAGAGACCCGGGAGTCCCAAGAAGTGCACAGGTAGGACAATAGTTCATGTTCCCTATGTAACTTATTTGGGTCTTATTTGTGGTTCAGAATAAGGCCTATCAATCACCTACAGAACTAACGGAGGTGTGCAGTGATGATGGGATTTTGTTGACCGAACAGGAAGTTAGCATTGTAACGGCCCGTCTACACTACAGGCATCGAAAAAGGCTTTCAACGCTTCGCCCATTCATTTGAATGGGTTGACGTAGAAGATTTTGAATCTTCGCCGAACTGCATTGTGGGGAGTGGAGCGTGGCTTTGCAAGCATCGCGAGCATCAAAAGTTGAGCAATGTTCAACTTTTGATGCTCCCGATGCTTTCGAAGCTGGCATCAGCCAATCAAATCCCGTTTATGCAAATCCCGCCAGTACAAGCGCTAGCCAATCAAACCGCGTGCAAGCTGGGAGAGCCTCATATTCCAAACGAGAAGTTACGGTAGCAAATCACCCGGTTCTTTACGACCAGAACTATCTACCGGGATACAAACCGGAGGAACCAGGCATGGAGGGAGGTGGCTGAGACAGTGGGTGAAACTGGTAGGTTTTCGCCTGTTTGGGGAGTTTATATCCAGTTTACTTCATTTTAACATTGCTATTGCTTTGTATGTCGGGGGCGGGAGATTCATGTGATTGGTTGTTGGTCGCGTTGCTCGCCAAAAAATCGCCAAGCTTCAGACACGCTCAGCATCAAGATTTGTTGATGCCTGTAGTGTAGACGGGCCGTAAGGGTTCTCTTGACAACAAGCCAATGGGATTGTTAAATGTGCTTTTTCATTACTGCAGACAATAATCTGTGTGGCAAACATAGAACATCACTTTTATGATTTTCGGACCTTAAACGCCATCACCAGAATGAAACGGCTAATGTTGGGCTATAAAGGAACTACAGAACGGTAACATGACTTCACGTCACCACCGCTAAGCTAAAGGCGGCTAATGTTTGGCGATTTAGACGCTTGTTAGCAACCACTGTTTTTAAATTCACCGGTGGGGTATTTACTGATGTATTTTATGTCGTAGAACAAAACTTTTGAATCACTTCAGCTCGTGTTAACCAAAGACCCTACATTTACTTTCAACCATAAATAATCACAGTAATTACATTATCTTTCTCTGTATAGCCGCTCACTTCCTGTCAAAATCCACAGACCCTGAGACTGTGGTTATTCAGGGTCAGCAGTGTGTGTTTCCTTTACATTACATTACATGTTATTTTTGTTAGATGCTTTTATCCAAAGCGACTGACATACTCAAGACACTGCAGTGGGGTTTGAACCCAACGCACTATTCCACTGCGCCACACGCCTCCACACGCGGCCCTCCAACGCTTCTCTTCATTTATATTCATGAGCAGATTTTTGACTGCCAATTAACACGCTGGATAATTATTTTTGGGCTCGACCTCTCGATACATAGCGTCTCTGACATCCTCCGTCGGTAATTAATCCAGAATGTACTGAATAACGCGGAGTGTAACAGTGGATATGAAAAGGCGTCTATAATGATTTTCCTCTCAGATTTAGACGTTATTGTAAGAAGGAAAGTGAAAATGTATCACCTTTCACACGACCATCCAAAAAAGTCATCCAAGAACAGAAATAAAAATAACTTTGGAGGAAAGAAGCCAGAATAATAACCAGGCAGAAATATCTTTGCTATCACTGAATGTGTCATGCAAAGGTCAAAACGGTTCAACTTCAGTGTAAAATGCTTGCTTATCCCGGGGTTTAATGAATATACTTCATAAATATACAAAAAAACGAAGGAAATGTAAAGAAAGAACTGGGTTTCTGTTGAGTTTTTAGCTCTGGAAGAGTCTGGCAGAGCACAAAGATTAAGTGGGCCTATTGTAAGCTCACAGCTAACATTTGTGCATTGGCTGGTAATAATAAATACAAACCGCACAAACAATGAAGTGGTTAATGTTCTGTCATTGGCTCTGGTTTCTGCTCTGCTCTTGTGGCAACATGTAGTCCCAAAAGCCCACAGTAAGGGCTGGGAAATGATCTGCTGAAGTACAGTCTCTGTCCCAATGTAAGTCAATGGGAAAAAGTTTTATTTGGGCCAAATGTCGTCAAAGACTGACACAGAAGTTGTAGTACCGCCGTGTGGCCACTATAAAACAGCACGGCTTCAAATTACTAGATGGAAGCTTGTTTTTCTAATTGCACCAAAAATACATTGCGAACAGATTCATGCCATATAGCCACAGACATAAACAAAAACAATGTTTGTGTCCAGTTTGAATACAAAACGTTTCATTCAACAATTCAACATTGACTTTCAATCGGTTGCACGTATACACTAATACAGATCAGAATATTGCATTTGTTTCCAAGGTAGTTTTACAGCACTATATTATGTCTTTTACTTTTTTGTTAAGTGTATTTTATGTTGCATTGTTGGAGGAGCTTAACCTCAAGATTTTCATGGCCGAAACGGCGCTGTATGTCTTGAGCAAGTGACAAATAAAGCTTTGAATCCTCTCCTTCTGACCTTGTTAAAAGTGAATGCAGGTCTCAACTTGTAAATGATGAGCTGCTGAATCTTGCATTGTTCTCCTCTCTGAGTCGCTCAGTGCTGACTGCAGTGAACCTGCAGCCGGATGTAATCCCCCCCTGATTTGAGGGCCAGATCCTCCACAAACATGTCCGACACACCAAACAGGATTTGAGGCAGGTGTTAGGTAAATACAGGCGGGCAGATAGAAGGGAAACATCAGAAGAACGGCGTCAGCGCTCCGAGAATAGCTGCTGATTACACTTTGATCAGTGTGTTGCTGTCAAGAGGGAGATCTGTGTGTTAGTGAGGCTCCACATCTGCCGCACCGTCATCACACACGCCGCTGAGTCAGCAGGTGTGTGTGTGTGTGTGTGTGTGTGTGTGTGTGTGTGTGTGTGTGTGTGTGTGTGTGTGTGTGTGTGTGTGTGTGTGTGTGTGTGTGTGTGTGTGTGGTGTGTGTGTGTGTGTGTGTGTGTGTGTGTGTGTGTGTGTGTGTGTGTGTGTGTGTGTGTGTGTGTGTGTGTGTGTGTGTGTGTGTGTGTGTGTGTGTGTGTGTGTGTGTGTGTGTGTGTGTGTGTGTGTGTGTGTGTGATCGATCTATTCTAGAAAGGGTGGGGCCCACAACTGATGAAAATGTAGTCCTAAATCCATATAAGAAACACTTTGTGTGTCAGTCTTTGTGTAGTTTCTTTACCTGGTATTGTTTTTGAGTCTATGACATCTAGAAAGGCCGGTCCCCGCAAGTGATCATCATAAATGCGGTCTCCAATACACACAAACAACAGTATGTGTGTGTGAGGGTGTATGTTTGTACCACATTTTTTTCATACCAGGGACCTCCAGAAAGGGCGGTCCCCAGAAGTAATGATAACAAATCTGGTCCCCAAGGCAAATAAAAACCTGTGTGTGAAGCAGATACAAATGTGTGTGTTGTTGCAGATTTAGTTTGGTGCTGTAGAGAGGGATGCGAGCTCTGAAAGGAAGTAGAAGAATGCAAATAAACAAATGTTAATCCCCATCGCTGCTCCTTATACTCTGGGTTAAATGCAGATGCTAAATGTATTTACATTAAACCATGTGAGAGGTTAGGAGAAGAAATGTATTTTAAGTGAACATGTAAATAAGTCATTTGACATGCAGCAAGGGTTAATGTAATACAGCCTTACGGGTAAAAAGCCAGAGGGTTGGAAACCGCTGAATTATTCTTTTCTATTTAAGAGTGTCATATGCTTTCAATGTACAAGTAAAGTAAGCTGTCAGATAAATACAATGGGGTAAACGAAAGAAATGTATTCATCCCGAGGGAGAAAGATTTTTGAGTTGTGATAAAAAGCATAAAATAGCATGAAATGTAAAAACTGAACATAAGTACACAACTTAATTTACCTAGCATGCTGCAATGAATGTACTTATTTAACTAAGCAACACTGTATTTGACCAATCTTCGCTGAATCTTAATCATGAATGCAAATTGGTTTGTGTAAAGCTGATAGTCAGTGAACATTTTGTACACAAAAAACAATTTGGAAGGTATGTTAAATAGAAACTTACCTCGTTATATTGATAGAAAACATAATTCAGGTGACGAATTAGCATTGTATAAAGCTTACAGTAGCATAATGTAATAATGAATGAATTATTGCCTCATAGCTTCCTGTAAGTAGGCTATAAATGCTGCATGTTACTGTGTGTTGTAAACATCCGTTGACAGTTTCATTGTAGTCCTGTAAATATGCAACCTGCAGCAGAGAAGAAGAAGAAGTCGCTCAATACGACCCTCCGTAGTTAATTAGGATAATTAAACATCCATGAGACGCAGTGGCCTGAGGTGTGAGGTCGACTTTCCGTCAGCCCCTCGGCTCGGGGTAATGTCGACGCCTCGTTTCCTGCCAGATAGAGTGCGTCGCTTTAACGCAATCCAATACTGTAATGATTCCCCACCATTAGAAAATCAATTCCTCTCTTCAATCGTTCACATGTTAACGTCATAATCCCCTCCTGACAAGCAACAACTCCGAAATCCCCGTAATCAACCTTTAATTTAACCCTTAAATCAAGGTGTTTGGTCGCTCGAGATCCCTCAATTTCAGAAACGGACCCCCCTAAAAACATAACTTAAGTAGAATTGTTTAACTTAATATTGAAATATTTCAAAATGTGTGTTAGGTGTTATTAAAGCTATGCTTAGTATCATCGGAGAAGTAAGATATTTTAATTATTCTAGCTTGAGATCCCTTAATTAAAAAAAAACCTAAAATATCAATTAAGTAGAATTCTATAATTAAACGTTTTCATATTTAAAATATATTCTTTAAGTCTGTAAGGTGTTATTAAAGCTGTCCTGAGTATCATTGGAGAAGTTCGATTTTTTTATTATTCAGCCAAAAAAAAACAGCCCATTGTTTCCAAATCTTCTCCAAGGAAGTATCTAGCAGTACTAGCTCCAACTTAGTTAAGTCACAAAAAGTGACTGTCCCCTCCTTAAAGGAATTTACAAAAAATGCAACTAATACTTATGTGGGAGACAAGACAAATCAATTGCTTTGTGTCTAATGTACATCTTGCTTCTATTAGGGGATACTCAAACTATAGGTTTCTGTAATGTTTTCGAGGGTGTTGACAGTATTTTCTGATTTATGGAGTGATACAAAGAGATATCCAATATCCCTTCAGTAAAAGCCTTAGATACTAATATGACTACAAAATGAAACAATAATTTTGAACCTGGCTTTATCCAAAGTTCAGATTTCGATTCCTGAAATGTGTTAAAATATGTGCATATTTAATGAAATAATGGGTAATTTATATATTTAAACATGCTATTTCAGAAAATGTGTAATACAAAAGACAATTGCTTTATTGTAAGTAATTAACTGGGGAAATGTCTAGCTGATACCTTTAAGTTAAAAGAATTACCCTATTCACCTAGGGTGTCTCGCCTTAAAGGAATTTACAAAAAATGCAACTAATACTTATGTGGGAGACAAGAAAAATCAATAGCTTTGTGTCTAATGTACGTCTTGCGTCTATTAGGGGATACTCAAACTATAGGTTTCTGTAATGTTTTCGAGGGTGTTGACAGGAAGTTTAATTACACTATGGAGTTTTTAGGCTATATTTTTGGCATTTTGGCATCGATAAAAGTAAGCTAATGTAGCTGTTAGCATTTTGTGTTTTCAACGTGCCCATGGATGTACCGTCATTTCTCACAAGATTACTTTGGTTCGGAAAAAACTTTAAAATGTCAAGTTTTAGGGTTTTCTTTTTTCTATGATTGCAGATTTATGGAAATGTATATGCTGTAAAACACAAGCTGGTTATGTCCGTTACTTCTGATTTGACTGAGTTGTGACTCGAAGGAGTGTGAATGTTGACCAAACATTTGGAAATTGACATTGAGTTACGCAAAGTATGCTTTGTTTTTAGTTTATTGAATCAAGACGCAATTGAAGTGCAGAGATCGAATGAAAAAAATCAAAACTGCAGTTAAACACCAAGTACAGGTGAAATAAACTTCACAATGATATCGAGACCATCACTAAACTTAAAGGTCCCATGCCATGGCCATTTCCACTGATCATAATTCCATTGTTGAGGTCTACTAGAATAGATTTATATTGTTCAATGTTCCAAACTCACATTGGTTTCACATACAGCATCTCTGTAAAGTATTTATATTCACTCTCTCCACTAAACGGCTCGTTGCAGCTCTTGCCCCCCCCTCCCTGTGAGCCCAGTGTGCTCCGATTGGTCGGGACCAGTCGGGACGTTGTGAATTGCGCTGAGCTCCGTGGAGGTGTGATTACCTTGTTTAGCGATACACAGCGAAACACAGCCAAACTCACCCTGAGCACACACAAAGTCACAGCCGAAGTAAAAACAATAAGTGTGGCTTGATACTGAGTAAGAAAAAGGTTGATAGACGCTGTGAGAATGGGTCTGCAGAGAGGATGTCGCCACGATCCCAACTGTCTGTTATCAGCCTGCAGCCCGGGAGGAGAGATCAGCAGAGCTGCCTGCACTGAGTGAGTGAGGAAGTCCGTGGATTGGTCAATTTGGACCAATCAGCGGGGGCTTAACGTAACGGCTCCGCGGACGTAACGGCTCCGCGGACGTAACGTAACGGCTCCACGGATTGGTCCATTTCGTTCCGGGGACGACATGACATCATGATGTACCCGGAAGAATCAAATGGACAGTGACATATCTCCAACGAGGCGTTTTGGGGAGGTTTTTCTGTGTTAGAGTTTTACTCGCTACAGGGTGCACTTTGAGGGTTTTGACTCTGCAGACCGTTTACATGCAGAAAAACCTTCATAACTCACAAGGAGACGGGTGATAACCGGAAAAGCCTGACATGGGACCTTTAAAAAAAGAAAAGCTCAGAGGTATTTTAAGGAATTCCTTTTTTGGTTGGAAGTCAGGATTCCTTTTTTTTCATTTTTAAATCCAAATATGACTTCCTGTAGCGCCACCCTCAGGACAAGCTTTCAATATGTTACTGGTTAAGCTATAACGATAACTTGATCATTGGGATGTTTGTTATTGGAGTAGTTTAAAGGGATAGTGGAAATCCGCGAATTTTGGGTTTAATTTATGTATTTTTATAAAAAATAAGCATAATAAACAATTTCTTTTAATTTCATGCGCCTAGTTTCATTTTATTTTCAATTTTACTGCTCCCGACCACGCCCTCTCAATGAAACGAAATACTTCGGGAATCTTCGGGTGATGACGAAAACAAAGGAAGACGGGCACAAACATTGGACGAGGCACGAGTATTTTATTATGTTTTCTGGCTGATTTAATGCATCATTAGCCTGTACCATTGTGTACAACGCCATTTATTGCCTGTCGATTAGGCGACCGGAGGCCTCGTCATCCGATAATCCGGTACACAGTGTCGAATGTGTACACTACAGCAGTGGTTCCCAAACGGTGTGCCGCGGCACACTGGTGTGCCGTGAGGCAAGTCCGGGTGTGCCGTGGGATTTTGTGACAACCATACGTTATTATTGCAATATACAACTACATAAAAATAATATTTTTTTTATTTACTATATCAGTACTTTGTAGGTTTATATGTACATAATCTGCGCGACTACATCTCCACGTGCAGTGCTGCATAAACATGGCTGAGTCAGCGATAACTCTCGAGGGGTGGAGGACGTATGCCCATTATTTTGAGTTCATCCGAAGAATAGACAGGAATGTGACGGTGAGGTGCAAACTGTGTCCAGGCCAGAAGCTGTTATCCACTGCTGGAAACACCACGTCAAACCTCAACAAGCACCTGCAAAGAACACATGCTAAGGTGGAGCTACCGCACACGCTATTTGTTGTTTGTTTATATCACAGTCTGTTCTTCTTCTCTGTCTTCCGGTTGTTGCCTGTTTTGAATGACGAATACACACTACCGCCGCCTGCTGGTAAGGAGAGTTATTGCCACTCACGCATGCGCAGTTCGTACGTGCTCGGCTGAAGTCTTTGCGGTGTCTGGTTCCAGTGCAACACATGGCCAACACGCAGGAGAACACGCCGACGCAACAGAGTGAGCAGAGATAGACTGCGCAAAATATACAGATAGCAGGAGACAGAGGACAGCCACGGTCAGATAGGAAAACATTCAGGATGGAAACTGAACTAAAGAGAACATTTGAAACTTTAGCAGTCTGCGTGATCTGCCTGCAGGGAGGGGCGGGCCGGCCCTGCGAGTAAAGTAACGAGTTACTTTATGTAGAGAGTAACGAAGTAGTGTAATACTTAAGTAATATGTAATATATTACTTTTTTTTAGTAACGACTCTGCTGAAATGTTACATTTATAATTTGTAGTTCAGGACCATGGACAATGCAGCTTCCTTGCATTGACAGTTATCTGTGCTGAATTTCCGTTGTCTCATTTGTAATGTTGTGACCTGTCTGGTTTAAATGAGTGTGTTGCTGCTTTGATGAAGCCTAATTTGATAACGTTTCAAATTCATTTCTGAAATATTTCGTTACTAAATATTTCATGAGTAATATAGTTGTCTTTGTTACATTTTATTTGACATTTGTAAATAATTATGCACATTTACAGATATTTTACATATGAGTGATAACACGTGTTATCAGGGCTATTTTGCACAATAGGTGTGCCTTGAGATTTTGACTTGTCCTTTGGTGTGCCTTGGGCACAAAAAGATTGGGAACCACTGCACTACAGTCATCATATAGACATGATAGACTAACAGTACTGTGAGTACAGCCTACACTTGACAGGCAGCCTGGCTAGCCTAGGATTACAGTAGGACCCTACTACGTCAAAAGACCGATTGGCTCTAGCTGTATATCATGCTAGTATACAATTCATTTAAATGTATTCATGTAATTAATGCCCATAAGGCTGTTACATATACAATAATAAATGTGACAAGATAATTTATGTGAACCTGACCCTGGTATGTTATGAACTGTACCCTACATGCAGTCATCCTCGGGCATAGCCATAGGCCTACAGTACATGCATGCCAACTTTTGCAATATATAATATAGCGCCTAGCGTGAGCTATGCTTAGGGACCTACCAGTCAAGATTATTTGTGCGTAGGGGTGCATCATCTGGCGCCTGGTCCTGGTCGTCCTCGCCATTGCCCATGCCGTGAACTAACTCCATCACCTCGGGCTCGAACAAATAAGGACGTAATGGTCCATCGTCTGGCTCAATATTCTCACCATCGTCGCTTACTGAACTGGATTCAGATTCAGTTCCTAAAACTACATTTTCGCAGGAAAGCCGAGAGGATGTTTCTGACTCGCTATCATCACTGGATACCTCGTACAATCCTTCTTCTTTGTCTGGTATATTTGCCCTTCCACGTTCATTATGCATAGACGCCATGGTTTGTTATCGTTTCGTCTTCCTGAGTTTTCCTCACTTCCGGTTTGGCTGACTCGATCATTTCGTTTCTAAAAAAGTTCGGGGAAGCTGCAATAAAGTGCTTCTAACATGCGTAAGGCAATTATTATATTTTCTTGATCAGGTGTGATTGTTTTGGTACGTAATTATGCTTGTATATAAGTTAAAACGAAACTATTTGGGGTTCAATTTCCACTATCCCTTTAAGTTCACCGTTACAGGATGTGTATTTCTTCTGTAGTACTTGTATGCATGCTTCTTGAGTAATATTAATATTAAGCTGTCTTACTTACTCTTTTCTTGCTGTTACACATGCTAAGTTTCCTCCTCTGTGGGACGAATAAAGGTATTGTGATTCTGATGCCTAGCGTAATGCACATTTTAAAAGCTTCCACTTCGTTGTTTTGCAGTAAACTAGAGGTTCACTAGGTCCTACTAGAGGTAGGAGGAGATGGAATTTGTTTTATTCAGAGGAAAGCTTGTTTTCCACTCTGAAGATCAGTTCCTTCACCCGGAGATTCCACAAACACGGTTTCACTTGAGAACATGAATATTTGATTAGTTTCTTCTGCTTCGTTGAGCGATGTTCGCTGAGTTAAGAGCCTCATTGTTTTTCTCACCTTTTTACAACCCTGTCCCTTCCCTTTGTATTCCTCCGTGTTGCAGTTTCCCTGTGAGTACACTGAGTGGACGTGAAGGCCTGATTTGCATTTGAACGCCTCTTTGTATTTTCTTGTGTACGTTTACTTTGTGCTACAGTTTTTTTATGCTTCGAAAAGTCAGCAGTTGAAAAAGTCATTTCGACAGAGGCCGGATGTCTTCCTTTCATCTGTTAAAGCAGCTCTTAAGTGTTCAGCACTTTGGGAACTTTTCGCAAAGTGTTTCTTTGTCAAAAAGTTGAAAAGGAGAAAGTGGCCGTCTTTCTTTGATTCTTTTAGGTCTCAGATTAAAAGCAACCAAGAAAAAAGCTGCTGGTTTTTAAATAAACGCATTTGTGACCCGCTCTATCGAAATCAGTCGGATGTCGCAACGGCTCATTTCAAAATAAACGTGGATTTACGTAAAAAACAATTTTTTCAGGGTTCGGGTGTTTTGTTTGATTTTAAACAAACAAAGTCTTGGCTTTCAGAATATGAAACTATTATTTCCAAAATCACACGATAAATACATTTTTGAAGCTTGTAAAGGGACGAAGACAGCTCTCACTCGCAATCTGCTGTTCCGCAGCGCCGCCCCCCTCCCTCCGGCTGACATTATGAATGTAAGCGTATAGTAATCATAGATAACACGGCAGGGTCCGTTACAGTTTGTTTTCATCTGATTTCAATTAAACAAAGTCTTGGCTTTCAGACTATTAAACTTGTTTCGGCAAATTCAGATGATAAATACAACTTTGAAGCTTCGGCATGATTACAGGCGGAGAACGGAGTAACTTAACGTCACAGCAGGCAGAACAACAGCCGGTGTTTCTCGTGAGGGTTTTCCCACGGAAACAAACACAATACACACAAACGCAAAATTACACAAACACACACACACACACACACACACACACACACACACACACACGCACACGTATACACACACACTCGCGAGCTTCCCCCAGACCAGTAATCCAAACGAAAATATCTTCCCTCCGTAGTATTTTGATCATTTGCTAATAACCAATCAGATCGATGGATTCCAGAGAAGAGAAAACTTTGAAGGCCTTTTTCTCAAAACGATGACTCGGTGACAGTCATTATATAATGTGACATATTTCGCTTAATATTTGGAGCACAAAAACAATCCTGATATCATTAGAAAGCTAGGAATATCCTCTTTCCAACAGTGTATACAACTCAAAATGTGTCTTCGGGTCAATGCGACTGATTTCGATGGAGCAGGTCACATTTGATCTGACCTTAAACCACTTAAACAACACGTCACAATCACGAGATTTGACCAGTGTCCTTAAGCACTTGGCATCAAAGGAGAATCGTGCTGTTTTCCAGCTCTGTTATACAACCTAATCGTTCACGTTGAGTTTGGACTTGTCGGTTTTGACTTGAAACCTGTCCCTGGACTTAACAATCTGAAACTTGTCCTTATTAAATCTTAGCTTGGGACTAGATCCAGGACTTGTGTTGAATTGGAACGTACAGGTCGTCATTTGTTGGTCTTGACTGGAATTGTTTGGGTGGTGAATTGAAACGCGGTGGTCTTAAAGTTGATCTTTACTCGAGACTTGTAACGGTACGTCCACACAGCAGCTTTAGACGAATCTTCCAACGCTTCCAACGCTTCTCTGCCCATTGACTTTGAATGGGGATGACGTCACTTTGCCTCGCTTTTCGCCGAACTGCATTGTGGGGGAGCGAAGCGAAGATTTCCAGGATATCCAGGATTCAAAAGTTGAGCAATGTTCAACTTTTGAAGCTGAGCTGGAAGCGCCAGCCAATCAAACACGTTTATGCAAATCTGACAGTAGAAGCGCTAGCCAATCAAACCGCGTGTAAGCAGGGAGAACCAGACCGCAGTTCATTTCCTCATATTCCAAACGAGAAATTACGGTAGCAAATCACCCGGTTCTTTACGACCAGAACTATTAACGGGATACAAACCGGAGGAACCAGGCATGGAGGGAGGTGGCAGAGACAGTGGGGGAAACTGGTAGGGTTTCGCCTGTTTGGGGAGTTTATATATATATATATATATCTATTGCTCGCATAAAATCCCTGGGGTTTTTTGCTTTGTATGTCGGGGGCGGGAGATTCATGTGATTGGTTGTTGGTCGCATTGCTCGCAAAAAATCCCCAAGCTGTCAGACACGCCCAGCTCCAAGATGTTCAAGATTTTTGAAAAGCTGCTGTGTGGACGTACCGTCAGTCTTTAATTTGCATTGGCTGGTTTACACTCGGAACAGACAGGCAACTTGTGTTGGTGGAATTTGTTTGTCTTGAATTAGATCTTGTGGTTTTTTACCTCAGACTTGACTCAGGACTTATCTGTCATGACTTGGCTCTTGTTGGTTTTGAATTGGAACATGTTGGCCTTGAAATCGGTCTTGACTTGGAACCTCCAGGTCATGATCTGTTGGTCTTGACGTTTTGTTATTATTAAGTTTGGTCTTGAATTTTGGACTTACAGGAAATTACTTGGCGACCTTGACTTGGGATCTGATAGTCTTGACTTGTCCTTGAATTGGGACAAATTAATGACGTGTTGTTCTTTGTGAGTCCTGGGTTGCGTTCCAATAGTCCATTTAGCTTAGGAACCTTCCTAACCAAGTGAAATGACCCAGAAGTCCCTCAGTGGCAGCCACGACAAGTGCCGTTCCAATTCTCTAAATGAAAGGAAAGGAGGTTTCAAACTTCCTTTATAACCTCCTTTAGCTTAGGAACCACTGGACCTCCCTTACCGAAAGGAGGAGAAAATGCTGCCCCACAATGCATTGCAGCCGCAGCATTTGCCGTCACTCAACAGTCGGCCGTTCACGGAAACAACCGATTATGACCGAGAAATTATATCATGAAAGTTACGGGGCTTATTAAGCATTTTATAATAATAATATTATAATATCTATATATTAAATAATCGATAATTATCGGCCCGATATTAGGAATTATGACGTCATCCCGATAAACCCGATAAAAGTTACATTATCGTACACCACTAGTTAGAATTTAGCAGCTGATTTTTGGATTATCGGAACGCAACCCTGAATTTGATCTCGACTCGGGATTTACAGGTCATTATTTGATTGTCATGACTTGTTCTTAGACTTGGGACTTGATTTAGGATTTACCGGTGTTGAATTGTTGCTTTGAACTTCGAGACTTGGGACTAACTCTCTACGACTTTTGACTCAGGACTTGTCTTCTTTAACTTGGTCTTGACTTGGGACTGAACAGTTTATGATTGGTTGGTCTTCAATTGGGACTTGTTAGACCATCTTCTTGGTCTTGACTCTGGATTTATGAGTCCTGAATTGTATATTGACTCAGGACTTGTTTTTCATTTGGTCTTGTTAGTCTTGACTTGGTTATTGATGGTGCCTCTGGACTTAAATCGGTACTTCATCGGCAACACTTGAGACCTACTCGTAATTTAAACGGAACAATTACCTTCACTCAGGTCTGACTCAGAGTTGTTTTTGCTTAAATTAGAAAAAACGATCTGAATAAAATGCAGATGTTGCATGTTTCCGTCTGAATAATAAACATAAATGTCAGGGACAAGATTCATTGTTTATCTGATGGGCTTTGGAGTGACCGTTAAAATGATTCATGTTCAGTAATTAAATGTTTCCCGTGCGTCACGCTGTTTATGCAAATTGCTTTCTGAACATAACATTAAGCGGAACAAAATAATTGAAAGCACGGTCTTCATTCACGCAGGATGAATGTTTGAGACATTTCTGTCGTGTTTTTATGACTCAACGTCGTGCAGCAACATCATCATTAATCTGACACAGACTGACGTTACTGATAAACAACAGAAAAAAAGAAACCTCCATTCATGTAAATGTATTCTGGCGTGTGAGCCCCCAAAGCTACGCTCGTTTCTCTTGAACTCTCCCATCACGAGTAACCTCGGTAATTAGTACGCCGTTTATCTTATTTACAAATCTAATTGAAACCGACGGATGCCTGCGAGAGGGAAAGAGAGCGAAGTGAAAACAGAAACACGACGAAAAGGAATTACATTTACGTGTAAGTGATGTGTAATTGAAATGCCAGCAGCCGTGATGGAGCTGTCTCGCCTCACTCAGCTTTTCTGTTTCTCCATCATCAACTTTCAGACATTCAGGTCGCCGCATGGTAAACAGACTGCTCTCTCCTCTCAGGACTCATGTTTATTCATAAGTTATCTGAGGCTGATGGATGAATGCGTTTTGCTTAAAAACTCTGTGAGAAGATGCGTAGTAATTCACTTGGATGTTATGTTCAAATAAAGTATCTATTTGGAACAGTTTCTGCTGTTTCCTTATCATTCTCAAAGTGGTCTCTGTACAAATGTGTAAATAGACGACAATGGAACTGAGAATATAATATTCATTTCAATAGTGTGACCAATACTTTAGCTTTTTAGGATTTGTTTTACTGTTCCTTGGCTTGCAGTCGATTGCCTTGTTGGGACTTGTGTTAGTGGTTTTGACTTATTGGTCTATTTGTACTTTAATAAGCAATACTGGATGTTACATGCTCCTTTTTCCGAGATGTTAATGTTACAATGTATGTACATAATTTAAGTTTGACCATATTGCTGGTGTGGAACCTTATTAAAAACCATTGGTGGATATATCCGCTTCTAACTGTATTAAAGGGGCCCTATTATTCTTTCCATAAGATCAATTTGTTTGCTTACTTAACATAGTGACATCACTACGTATCCCTCGTGCTTCTATTGGCTAGTGCTCCAGCACATTGTACGTGATAGGATAAGGTGCGGCTTACTGTATGTCTAAGCGGTTGACCAATCAAAACAGAGCCAGCCAGCTAACCAATCAGAGCAAACTGGGCTCTGGTTTCAGACAGAGGGTGATTAAATAGCGTTTTGAACATTACAGTTTGTAGTTTAGTCAATTGTAGTTTAGTCAATTTATTGAACATGTCAGAAACAAAAAAATATAATATATATATATATATATTCTCTTTTTTTCACTCAGATTAATAATTATAACAAAGTACCAAAAAAAATAATAATAATTTTCAGATGGTCTCTGTTCATGTTCAACAGGGGCAAGAAGAAGCTTAAAAAAACGTTTCTGGTCCTCCCCCCTCTAACATATATTTTTCTTATAAAACATTAGGTCATCGTCATCAGCGACATGTTTGTCTTGTTGTTTTTTTACAAAACAATCAGAAAGAAATTACTTTTTACAATTACAAGAAATAACAACAAATGGGATTTTACAGGTCCTGTTCATAACCATTAATGATCTGACTCCTAAATAATACTTTCATTTTAGATAGACTTGTACAATATTTCAGTGCATCGTTACAGTTATTCCACAGACTAGAAGCATGTAAACACACAGATAAGATATACTTTATTGATCCCAAATTGGGAATTATTTTCATTGCAGCAGCATCAAAAACAAGGCATTGCACATTAGTAGAAATTAACAAGTAGAAATAAACAATTCCAAATGTAAACATGTCAAAGTAGAGGCACTAAATACAATTAGGAACCCGATAATGACCATGTGCTCTTAAGTGGAAACATGGATGTATTGCTGCAACGTTTCAGCCGTAATTCTATTGTTCTGGTAATTGTCAGTCTGAATCTGACTTCCCTGTCACATTGAGCAAAAGTAAACATGAACATAATTGTGTGTGTTGCAACACTGCACTGTGTATGCCAGGCAACGAATGAAAACGGGAATATAGAATATAAGATGTTGTTCATTTACAACAAGTTCCATCGTAGTATTATTATTCACAGAATTGTTTTGAAGTAGCATCCAAAGAAAATCTTACCTCTCTTAGAACTCTAAAGTATCCCTAGGTGAACAGGTAACTCTATTTGCCGTAAACAAGTCGGATTAGATTAAAAACAAACATTGAACACCTGCGTGTTCCCGAGCGTCTCTGTTCTCCAGCAGATGTGAAACCCTCTTTGAGTCGGAGCTTCTTGTGAATTCAAAACGCTGCATTCAGGCTCCATTTGAGTTTCCCCGGATCAAACATATGTATTCTTTAAATATTGAGGAGGTTGATCATCTACTGGGAGCAGCGATGATCTGCAGCCTCGGTTCTGTGACATCCGAGGCTCATTTATTACCGCCGTACCGACGTGTAATCAGTCTTTACTGCCGGAGAAATGCCTCCCTTCGGACAGATCCCCCGCCGCCCGCCTGCTATTACCATCAAATTGGATTTCATTTCTAAGCCCCTATTAATTCAAGAAGGTCTTGTCTGTTGATGGAGGGTCCAGTCCAGCACTTAGTTTCTTCCTCCTCTGTTTTCGCAGCCGGCGGCGTGAGCGAACGCTAATTACTCTGCGGAAATCTTTAGGAAAAGACTTTCCAGAGTTTTCAAATAAAAGATGGCGACGTCTTCGACACTCTGTTATTTAATCACGGGGGGGGGGGGGAGTGTGGGGGGAGAGAAACTCTGGGATTCTCTTCTACATCAACATGTGTCCCCTCTTCTTCATGTCTCTACTACATCAACATGTGTCCCCTCTTCTTCATGTCTCTTCTACATCAACACGTGTCCCCTCTTCTCCATGTCTCTTCTACATCAACATGTGTCCCCTCTTCTTCATGTCTCTTCTACATCAACATGTGTCCCCTCTTCTTCATGTCTCTTCTACATCAACATGTGTCCCCTCTTCTCCATGTCTCTTCTACATCAACATGTGTCCCCTCTTCTTCATGTCTCTTCTACATCAACATGTGTCCCCTCTTCTCCATGTCTCTTCTACATCAACATGTGTCCCCTCTTCTTCATGTCTCTTCTACATCAACATGTGTCCCCTCTTCTCCATGTCTCTTCTACATCAACATGTGTCCCCTCTTCTTCATGTCTCTTCTACATCAACATGTGTCCCCTCTTCTTCATGTCTCTTCTACATCAACATGTGTCCCCTCTTCTCCATGTCTCTTATACATCAACATGTGTCCCCTCTTCTTCATGTCTCTTCTACATCAACATGTGTCCCCTCTTCTCCATGTCTCTTCTACATCAACATGTGTCCCCTCTTCTCCATGTCTCTTCTACATCAACATGTGTCCCCTCTTCTTCATGTCTCTTCTACATCAACATGTGTCCCCTCTTCTTCATGTCTCTTCTACATCAACATGTGTCCCCTCTTCTTCATGTCTCTTCTACATCAACATGTGTCCCCTCTTCTTCATGTCTCTTCTACATCAACATGTGTCCCCTCTTCTTCATGTCTCTTCTACATCAACATGTGTCCCCTCTTCTCCATGTCTCTTCTACATCAACATGTGTCCCCTCTGTGCAAAGAGACTCTGAAAGTTTCAGGAACAAAGATTTTCTCTCTTTTTGATCCATTTCTATAAAAACCTGTCTGAAAATGAGCTGATCAGATTTTGGCCACTTTGTGATGTCATAACGATGTGTTGTCTTGTGTAACCATTAGCCAATCAGCAACCAAGGTAACCCCCCCCCTTGAGTTCTTTGTAACCAAATGTCTCTCAGAGGGGCGTGGGGAGGGGCTCCTTACTTTCATCTAAAGTAACAGACAGAGAATCAGTACTTTTGAAACAGGGCTGAAACAGAGGGGATTATGGGTAATGCTGCAATGATCTGTTTGGTGTTTCAGCCAATCAGAAACAGGCTCTGTATATATCTGAGACCTGTGATATATTGATAGGGGATCTTTAATGTGTGTTTCAGCGCTGGAGAAGGTGGGCCGTGACTCCACCTACGAGCAGGAGGGGAAGGTGCAGTTTGTGATGGACGCCGTGTACGCCATGGCCCACGCTCTGCACCACATGCACCGAGAGCTCTGCTCCGGATTCCCCGGCCTCTGCCCGCGCATGGCCAACATCGACGGAAAGGAGCTGCTGGCACACGTCCGCGCCGTCGCCTTCAACGGTAAGAACTGCTGCTGCTGCTTTATCACCCTCATCATCATCCACCCTCATCATCATTCACCCTCATCATCATTCACCCTCATCATCATCCACCCTCATCATTTACACTGTATGGCCATAGCTTTTCAAATTAAACTCAGACGTCTTATGCTCACAATTTTCTCTCAAATCTCCTTTTTTAAATGTCCTGTAAGTGTTACTTTAAATGTGTATTAAGTAACATTTCTGTTTTTCGGCAGCTAGTCCCTTTTTATTTGTTATAATGGGACACAGGGTTCGGTCCGGATTGATTTTAGTTCGGTCCGGAGTTTGAGAAGCCCTGAGGCCTGTCCTACGAAGCTGGTTCAACCTAACCTGGATATGTATTTCTGTGTTTCCTTTCTCCTGTAATATGACTTGATCGCTTTAAACTCCGCACACTGAGCTCTGATTGGTCAGCAGGCGGTGCTTTCACTGAGTTGAGCTCTTAGCCTGCAACCTAACCTGGTCCGGAGCAGGTTAGCCGCACAGCATAAGTTACCATGGAGATCTAGCCTGCTAAAAAGAGAACCAGCTTCGTAGGACCGGAAACACAGAGTTTTCCCTGAAGTTAGCCGCAAAGCGAAAATCCTGCTTCGTAGTATACCCCCCAGGTCTATTTCAAGCTTGTTATGTAAATAAGTTATTGGCCTTGCGATTGAGAGGGTTCCCCTAAAAGAAAGATGTGACGGAGAACGAATGCTAATCATGATTTTCATTGTCATTTCCTTTTTGAAAGTCTGAGGACATGTTATGTTGAGGGATTGTAATCAAGTCAATGAGGACACTTGATGTGGGAGAGTTGGTTTCGCAGGACTGTAGATCTTGTGATGGAGCCATTCGAGGAATCACCTCCTCCACAGTCAACAACTTTAATTCTGTTAAGGTCCAAACAAGTTCTGTGAGAGAAAAGTGTCTCTTCTTCTTCTTGGGTAAGAAGGAACAAGGAGGCGCCTTCAGGAGTCAACACGTGTCTTTGATGGGATGAAAACAACGTGACGATAAGGAACACGGTGGAACACGAGAGAAGACGTTAAAAACATACGGCTCTGTTGTGATTGGTCGCTTAGAGATGTCCCGCCCCTTAGCCTATCACGTACAATGTGTTGGAGTACGAGCCAATAGAAGCGCAAGTGTTACAAAGTGATGTCACTAAGTAAATAAAGGAGTCCAATGGAGGCGTGTAAGGCCTTTGCAGACCGTGTACAGCCACTAAACCCTAAAGAACACACTGCAGGCAAGGAGAATAGGGCCTCTTTAAGCTGTGTTACTCCAGATAGAAACAGGCCGTACGATAGGTGGCCTTCAGTATCGCTTGTGCTTATTTTGTTGAATTTCAGACAACGTTTTTAAAGGTCAACAATGTAGTCAATTAAATGTAGTACATAATAGATTTTTACTTACGTCTCATCCCTGGAAAATTATTTAAAGTTCTGCGAATAAATGCTTTCACTTTGAGAGAGTGAGAGTGAGAGAGAGAGAGAGAGAGAGAGAGAGAGAGAGAGAGAGAGAGAGAGAGAGAGAGAGAGAGAGAGAGAGAGAGAGAGAGAGAGAGAGAGAGAGAGAGAGAGAGAGAGAGAGAATTAATTAATCCGAATTTGCAGATTAATTAAGATTACAGAAACAGTTTGTTCAACATTAAAATACAAATACTTAAAAAGTGGAATAGAGAATTAAAAAGTTAAATGAAAATGAAAAAATAGTATATCAATATAAACAATATAAAATGTTCTGGATAGTAAAAGTGTTCTTAGCACACAGTGAAAGCAGTGTAGAGCTACTCTTAATAAAACTGAAACCCTGGTAAATATTGATAAAATACAGACGAATGCTGGACGACAATGTGAGAGAAAAGACGTTAAAAACATCCCAAACCTTTTTATCAAAAAAGGACCCTTCCTTTATTTCCTTCCTTCCTTCCTCCTTCCTTCCTCCTCCCCTCCCTCTCCACCTTCTTCCTCGTCACAGCGGGTTTTAAGTCCCGTCAAAGATCTTTGTCAGCAGGAAGTGTGAATGCTGACGCCGCCATCGGAGCATCCTCCCGCTCGTTATTAAACCCCAAATATGGTCGTTTTTCTATTCCCTCCTTTTTCTCCAGATTCATTTCTTCTCAGCTCGCTGCTGCAGTGTGCGTTCACACGACTTTAATAATCTCAACGCTTTACACAGCTGTGGAATATTAAATCTCGCACTCCCCCCAGTATGTGCTGAGGCGTTATTCTACAGACCTAGTGTCACAGAGAATTTAAGGGACTATTTGTTTTCGACATCTATTTTCCATGCAGAACGTGGAAAGGACTGGATGGTGGTCATTTCAAAGGATACGTCTAGCTTACTGTGAGTCTTATTACGGTGGGTTTGTCCATTTCTAGCAGACATAATAACGCTTTTTACCAATTGAACAGCTGCGATATGAAGAAGTCATATAATCAGGTTCGTTTTAAACAGTTTATATATTTGTTTGCAAGGAGGTTATTTATCCTTTTCAATTGTTGTCTCTTTACTTCTGTTGCTACAGTAAGTAAATAAAAGTCGCTTCAAACAGCTTGCTATGCATTTGGCAAAGATAGTAAAGACACGTCTACTTTTTAGAGGATGTCAAATAGCCACCGCATGAACAGAAATCTAAAAAAGAAGTATTAAAACATATTAAACCAAAGGACAAAGTGCCCAGTGCGCAGAATGATCCACTTTAGAATAATAATAATAATAATAGATTTATTTTGTAAGCGCTTTTACAGGTGCTCAAAGTCGCTTTACAGAGGTAGTAAAAAAAGAACAACAAATAAATATAGTTAAAGTCGAGCAATACAACAATCACACATTAAAAGCCAGAATAATTTAGTCTTAGTGGAATACTTGATTCTGATTGGTCTATTTGGACAGTCTCACAATGTTAATTCTCGCCAACAGACTGCTACTGACGAGAACATTTCTGAACGTGGTTTTCTCGCCCTCAGTCGTCTCTATGTTCGAACAGTAAGATACATCTTTCTCTCTCTGGTTGAGTCAAGGCCGTACGTGGGCTCCTCTCCACAGCTTCGATAAACTCATCTTCCCTCTCTGACTCCTCCAAGGCCATTTTTCTTTTCACGAACATTTTCTTTATTTGAAAAGGTAAATACATAAAACACCGTCCAGTTTGAAGCTGAGAGTGACTATTTAACCACACAATATAATCACATTATATAAGTCCTCACTCCCTCACAAACCCCCCAATGGAATAAAATAAGTGAATAACTCTGACAGCAAGAGATTCATAACACATAATAATAAACGCAAATCATCCCCAATCAAGGGCAACCGTAGCCACTTTCACACCAAGTACTTTGCCGTCTTAGTCCCCAGTGCTTAGTCCCGCCGAACTCTTTAGTCCCTGGAACCGTCCTATAGATCAGGTTCTTCTTCTTCTTCTTCTTCTTCTTCTTCTTCTTCTTCTTCTTCTTCTTCTTCTTCTTCGGGTTTACTGGCAGGCCGCAAACAACTTCACGGCGTATACTGCCACCCGAAGTCCCGGAGTCCCCCGGAGTTGGGGACTGGCTTCAGAAGGTTAGCGCCTTCCGAGTAAATCGCCAGAAGCGCCGACACCTCCTCATCACTCCACAGCTCCCATGTTTTATTTTGAGTTGCCATAAGTTAGTCTCTCTCCGTTAGTGCGCTAGGCTAATGCTAATAATGCTAATGCGAGCAAATAAAATGGCGGCTTCACAAAACTGAAAGCGCCTCTTGAGTTTTAGTCTCAGTGCAGTTATTATATTTAAACTGGAAGAAAACCCGTTTCAATTAGTCTCCATTCATAGTTTTTTTTAGAAAACATGAAATGCAACGCAGCTTTGAAACTTTTAACACCTGAGCTCCATAAACATTCATCTGATGCTACGTATCCGTCCATATATCATATTCCATTTACTTGTAGACTCTTCTTGCACTATTTCTATCACTCTCTCATCATTCAAACAATCTCTCAAAACTCACCTTTTCACTTGCCTTCAACTCCTAATCCACTAACCCCTCGCCGTATTCCACCTAGCTTAGCACTTTTTACCCTTGTTGCTATTTGGTTTCTGCTTACTTGCCTTTAAAGCGCTTTGAGCACTATATAAACGTAATGTATTATATTATTATTATCTGTATTTACTTGCAGATCTCAAAAAATTCCCTTGAAATATTTTATTCCTATTGTTATTTCTGTCACTATTTCTATCGGTCTTATCTGTTTTCTATATATTCATGTTGGAGGAGCCTGAGACTTCAGTTTGTCAATGCCATACCTACACTGTAGCTAACGTGACGATAAAGCCTTGAATCTTGAAATTGGGGAAAAGGGGATAAAGAACCGGCCTTCGATAAATATAAAAAATGTCTGAAAATTCCTGAATTCTGACTTCAATCTCAGAATTCAGAGAAAAAGATGAAATTCTGTGCAAAATGAACTTCCTAAAATAAATTAGATTAGAGATTAAAGTTCACATGTTGCCCTAGTCTTCCTCCGTAGCCGTAGCTCCTTAAATGCACAAGAAATTATTTTCCACTTATCTTTTTCAAAAAACATTTGATATTCAAAATCATATATATATATACCAAATACATATATATTTGAGGTTTCGGGACGACACATTTGACGACGCCACCTCGTCCATGTGTGTCACTTTCTTTTTTTGCCGATCCAACCCTCTTCCTGAATTATCCCACATCACAGAGGAGATCTCCCCGTATACCCCCATGCTGTACCTCCCCTCCCCCTCCACCCTCATACCAGCAGACAGAGGGTTCCATTTGAATAATTCCCCCATCCACCTGCTCCGCTCAGATTCAGGAGTAAAATAGAGAGGTGGAGATGCAGCAGATTGTGGGGGCTTCGTCTCCCTGAAGGATGTGAGGAGCTGCTGGATGTCTGCAGGAGGAGACTTTAAACGTTACACCAGCACGGAGCTTCCCCCGGGCAGAGACGGGAAATCTGCTCACAGTTCACGTCGGCTTTGAGGGTTCGGCACATTTTTTTAAAAACATTGAACGGTTAGTTCCCTCGTTCAGTTAATTAATGGAAACCGGAAACGATTCAAAAACAGGAAGATTAGTCTCTTTTTAAAATGAAACCCAGGAGGAATTCTATTATGGAGCGAAAAAGAATATTCAGGAAATAATGTGTTTGTGCTTTTATATCTTTGAGGCTGAGGGTTAGATTCCAGCGCACGTTATTACAGTGGGGACCTGTTGGTGTCTTAAAAAGAACAGTTTGAGACCAACTATTTGTGTTGTGTTAAGTAACTAAGTACATTTACTCAAGTACTGTCATTTTTAGATACTTGTACTTTACTTGAGTATTCCCATTTTCAGCTGCTTTGTAGTTTCCACTCCACTTCGATTCAGAGGTACATGGTGTACTTCTACTCCACTACATGTATTTAATACCTTTAGTTACTTCACAGATGTGGATGAATGATGTGAAATATAACCAAGTGTTGAATCAGACTTTAGTTCCACCTGGAGTAAATCCACCAGCTACCCTGCAGTCTACAAAGTACTTCAGACTAGCTGCACCTCCACCAGCTACCCTGCAGTCTACAAAGTACTTCAGACTAGCTGCACCTCCACCAGCTACCCTGCAGTCTACAAAGTACTTCAGACTAGCTGCACCTTCACCAGCTACCCTGCAGTCTACAAAGTACTTCAGACTAGCTGCACCTTCACCAGCTACCCTGCAGTCTGCAAAGTACTTCAGACTAGCTGCACCTTCACCAGCTACCCTGCAGTCTACAAAGTACTTCAGACTAGCTGCACCTTCACCAGCTTTGAGAACACTTTCATGATCAATCATTATAAAACACATCATATATATTATTCTGAAATGGACCAATCAGCCATACTTAGTCTCCTGACTAGAGACTCAGACATTTCTATTTATAAACTTGAGATTGAAGAGGTCGTGAAGTGGTGTGAGGCGCACAACCTGGTAACTAAGGAAATGACCTTTGACCCCAAGTCAGCAGGCGATCCCAGCCCCGTCCTTATCACCAGGGAGGAGTTGAGCAGGTTTCACGTTTTTAAATATTCGGGGATTTGTTTTGATGCTCAGTTAGGCCCATCGGGTGGATCAGGCAAAGATAAGCCAGCGCCTGCATTTCCTGCGTCGGCTCAGGGTTCATGGAGTGGATGCATGCGTCATGTTAATGTTCTACGGGGCAGCACTTGAGTCTATTATTCGTTATGGCATCACGACATGGTTTGGTAACTTGTCAGTTCAATCTAAATCACAACTCCAGAGCTTGATAAAAAGGGCTGCGTCCACCGTCCTCTCTTCAGGAGATATCTGAGGAGATGGTGAGAAAGCAAGGCCGTCAAATCCCATGCGACCCCAAACACGTCCTGTGTAGAGAGTTTGAGCTGCTGAAGGTATAGATTACCGAACTATAGATCAAACAGGTATAAGTTTCCTTCGTTCCGCTGTCACTCAAGCTGCTGAACAGTCAGGAACAATTCTGATTACGCTGTTAGGAGTTGTTGGGAGGTGCAATGTTTACAGTGTAGTGTGTGCAATCGAGAAGGTCAAATAGGGGAAGTGCATTATGGGTAAATAGGTATGGACACAATAGGGACGTGTGCAATGTGACGGACTCTATGCATAGGTGCAATAGGGAACGTGCTGTACCTGTGTGTTTCTTGTTTGTTTCTTCGCCATGTGATCTCTGTCCTGTATCCATGACGGATTGACCTGAATGTTTTATGTGTATTATCTCGATGCCCAAGACACATTCCTCCTAAGGGAGACAATAAAGCTTTATCTTATCTTATCTGCACAACGACTACTTTTACTGTCGCTACTTTCACTATATTTTGATGAGAATACTTTTCTACTTTGACTTGAGGAACATTTTGAATGCAGGACTTTGACTGTGACAGAGTATTCCTACACTCTGGTACTTCTACTTTTACTCAAGTACAAGATCTGAGCACTTCTACTTTTACTCAAGTACAAGATCTGAGTACTTCTACTTTTGCTCAAGTACAAGACCTGAGTACTTCTACTTTTACTCAAGTACAAGATCTGAGTACTTCTACTTTTACTCAAGAACAAGATCGGAGTACTTCTACTTTTACTCAAGTACAAGATCTGAGTACTTCTACTTTTACTCAAGTACGAGATCTGAGTACTTCTACTTTTACTCAAGTACAAGATCTGAGTACTTCTACTTTTACTCAAGTACAAGATCTGAGTACTTCTACTTTTACTCAAGTACAATATCTGAGTACTTCTACTTTACTCAAGTACAAGATCGGAGTACTTCTACTTTTACTCAAGTACAAGATCGGAGTACTTCTACTTTTACTCAAGTACAAGATCTGAGTACTTCTACTTTTACTCAAGTACACGGTCTGAGTACTTCTACTTTTACTCAAGTACACGGTCTGAGTACTTCTACTTTCACTCAAGTACAAGATCTGAGTACTTCTACTTTTACTCAAGTACAAAATCTGAGTACTTCTACTTTTACTCAAGTACAAGATCAGAGTACTTCCACCTCTGACGATGTGTAGTGTTTTTAGCAAAGCATTAACACGTAGTGGTCCTTCAGTGTTGTGTTAAACCCACCTGGTGGAATTAAGTGAATAAAGTGTATTATTATTTATTACTTTTTATATTCTTGACAACTTATTCAATTGAAGCTTTTAGAAAACCCTTTTTCAGAAAATGCCCCAAACATCTCAATAGTTTCACTCAGGCGAAGTTGTTATCGACCCACAAAGCATTAAAGTATATATTATATTTTACCCCCTCGTAAAAATTACGTCCAGGCGACCTTCTCACAAACAGTTGTCCGTCCCCCTGAGAACGCTAAACGGTGCATGTCGTGTCTGGCGTTCTCCTGTTGTTGTTTCAGGCTGATGCTAATTCGCTATCACACGCTCTGCTTTACTCTCCGTCCACATGGATACACAGAAACCAGAACATAAAGGAACCTGCAGCTGAGAAGGCCTTTTGATGTGATGCGACCAAAACTAAAATGATACAAATATCCAAATACATGAAGACCTTAAAGACCGGAGTTCAGGGTTGTACAAATCGACATTTGGACTTTAACATGGGACGCTATGGCCTCGGTTAGTCTCCATTAATGACAATGTTGTAATCTGAATGTAACCAAGGCTTTGTTGTGCCTTAAGCTAATCAAAGCATATCCGTATGTGTAAAAGTTAAAAGGTTTTATTTATTAAGTAGTCTGTATTATTCGTTTTGGAGATTTCCACGTCATATGCTAAGAGGGGCGGGACATCTCTAAGCAGTGGACCAATCACAACAGAGCCGGCCAGATAAGCAATCAGAGCAGACTGGGCTCTGGTTTCAGACAGAGGGTGAAAAGAGGTGCTGCAGCACAGGCAGTATGAGAAAAATAAAGAGCTTTTTGAACATTAAAGCATGGAGACATGTAGAGACACTACATACTGATATACACCTGAACATCAGCAGGAGAGGACTCTTTAAAGTAGAGACACTACATACTGATATACACCTGAACATCAGCAGGAGAGGACTCTTTAAAGAAGAGACACTACATACTGATATACACCTGAGCATCAGCAGGAGAGGACTCTTTAAAGTAGAGACACTACATACTGATATACACCTGAACATCAGCAGAAGAGGACTCTTTAAAGTAGAGACACTACATACTGATATACACCTGAACATCAGCAGGAGAGGACTCTTTAAAGTAGAGACGCTACATACTGATATACACCTGAACATCAGCAGGAGAGGACTCTTTAAAGTAGAGACGCTACATACTGATATACACCTGAACATCAGCAGGAGAGGACTCTTTAAAGTAGAGACACTACATACTGATATACACCTGAACATCAGCAGGAGAGGACTCTTTAAAGAAGAGACACTACATACTGATATACACCTGAACATCAGCAGGAGAGGACTCTTTAAAGTAGAGACACTACATACTGATATACACCTGAACATCAGCAGGAGAGGACTCTTTAAAGTAGAGACACTACATACTGATATACACCTGAACATCAGCAGGAGAGGACTCTTTAAAGTAGAGGCACTACATACTGATATACACCTGAACATCAGCAGGAGAGGACTCTTTAAAGTAGAGACACTACACACTGATATACACCTGAACATCAGCAGGAGAGGACTCTTTAAAGTAGAGACACTACACACTGATATACGCCTGAACATCAGCAGGAGAGGACTCTTTAAAGTAGAGACAGCTACATACTGATATACACCTGAACATCAGCAGGAGAGGACTCTTTAAAGTAGAGACACTACATACTGATATACACCTGAACATCAGCAGGAGAGGACTCTTTAAAGTAGAGGCACTACATACTGATATACACCTGAACATCAGCTGGAGAGGACTCTTTAAAGTAGAGGCACTACATACTGATATACACCTGAACATCAGCAGGAGAGGACTCTTTAAAGTAGAGGCACTACATACTGATATACACCTGAACATCAGCAGGAGAGGACTCTTTAAAGTAGAGACGCTACATACTGATATACACCTGAACATCAGCAGGAGAGGACTCTTTAAAGTAGAGACGCTACATACTGATATACGCCTGAACATCAGCAGGAGAGGACTCTTTAAAGTAGAGACGCTACATACTGATATACACCTGAACATCAGCAGGAGAGGACTCTTTAAAGTAGAGACACTACATACTGATATACACCTGAACATCAGCAGGAGAGGACTCTTTAAAGTAGAGACACTACATACTGATATAAACCTGAACATCAGCAGGAGAGGACTCTTTAAAGTAGAGACACTACACACTGATATACGCCTGAACATCAGCAGGAGAGGACTCTTTAAAGTAGAGACGCTACATACTGATATACACCTGAACATCAGCAGGAGAGGACTCTTTAAAGTAGAGGCACTACATACTGATATACACCTGAACATCAGCAGGAGAGGACTCTTTAAAGTAGAGACACTACATACTGATATAAACCTGAACATTAGCAGGAGAGGACTCTTTAAAGTAGAGACACTACATACTGATATACACCTGAACATCAGCAGGAGAGGACTCTTTAAAGTAGAGACACCACATACTGATATACACCTGAAAGTAATAGGCTCTAATACTTAGCTCAACTGTTTCTTGTGATGTCAAAACATCCAGCTTTATTCGGCAGAACAACGTACATTTTTATTAAATTCAGAGGATTTGTTGTTCTTTCCACAAGCTTTATTTAATTATCTTTTTTATCGACATATCAAATTGAAAAATAAAGAGAAAGCTTTAAAGAAAGAACACGCACGTTGTTCCCTTGATGCCTTATTGCGTTCTATAAAGGTTTCACATGTTGGATTTGAGTCATGTTGGCGTCTTTAAAGTGCTGAAACATCAAATCCTCATTTAATACTGAATGATATTATCTGATTCCATCTTCCCCCGAGGGAAACCACCTGAAACACTCAGAGATCGCCTTCATGTATTACTTTGATGGCCTCAGTGATGACCGCGCGATGATAAGGATTTAATCTGAAGCCTCAAGAACATCTCCAGGTTTCAGTGGCACACATGCATGAAGAACTCTCGCTCAGCAGCATGTGGCTTTGTGCCTGATTAAGCTTATTAAGCCCACACACACACACACACACCCACACACACACACACACACACACACACACGTCTCTGGGTCTCTGCAGCATGCTCGGTTGAACCCTCACATACATCAAACGTTGACACAAATCAAACTGGAGCTTTTTTTATGCTTCGCTTCTCTGAACGCCGGGCAGCGGGGGGTTCCCATAATTCCATGCTGGAAATGCAGGGAATCAGGGACGAAGCGATGTCTACGGGGGGGCCGGGGGGGTTTAATCGTTAACTCACCCGTGTTGTGCTCGCCCGTGTGCTTATTTTTAGAGGAGCATCGGTAGGCAAATCGAGACGCTTGTGCGGCTGTTAGCGTATTAGCGCTCGCTGCGTAAAGGCCTAATGTAATGTCCTGTTTGAACATTACATTACATTTCACTTGTTAGACGCTTTTATCCAAAGCGACTTCATACTGTGGGCAATCCCCACGGGAGCAGTTTGGGGTGAAGTGTCTCAGGGACACAACGACATGCTGACTGCAGTGGGGTTTGAACCTGTGCCCCCCTGATACGAACACCAACGCACTGCACCACACGCCTCCACATAGCACAACTAGGGGAGGGGGAGAAAGAGGAGGAGCACTCCAACAACTTGAAATCTTGCCAACTACTGTATAGGCAAGGCAAGTCTATTTATATAGCACTTTTCTGTACGCGACAATTCAAAGTGCCTTACAAAACAAAGTAACAGACTTCTTAGGAATACATACAGTAAAAACACATTATATAATGGCATGTTACAACAGGCATTACAAAGCAAAGATAATAAAATAATAAAAATAAACACGGTATTCAGTACATGTTTAAAAGGCATTTCTCTCTAGGTCGTCCTCAGACCCTCCATCGTCGCTTCCAGTCATCCCAGTTCTCCAAACATCTGGCCAGTTCATTGGTACTTTGTGCTCCTGCGTCCTTCTTGAGTACGTCCACGTATGTGTGTGCGGGACGTCCTCGTGACCGATGCCCGCGTGTTGGTTCCCACAGCTCCAATTTGCCGGCTGGCAGCTCTCGATGCCTTTGGCGATGTCCTGCTCGTCTCATTCTCCTGGCTGCATGTTCTCGCTCACCCTTGGTAGTTCCTCGTACTGGATCTTGTTGGTTACATGCACACTCTTGCTGATGTTGAGTACTGCTCACAACATTCTGGTGTAGAATCCGTCAAGAGACTTTGGCAGGGTTGGCTTATTGCATAATGTAGTTCGAATATAGAAGTATATGTGTCTAATATCTAGTCAGAATATGTCTCTACACCTGATGTAAGACACGATAGCTTCAGAACTAACACTGCAGTGAGATATACAGTAGGGTCTTGTTTTTAGACGATGCATCCTCTTGTTCAGTCAACACATATTTGTTTACATATTTACTAGAACATCACCAGCTACCATCAGAACACAGAACACTTCTGAGCATGTGCTGCTTATATTGTAACACAGCATTTCCTGATTCTGGTCAAATATAGTTCTCCCTCGAATTACAGGATCAGATTTATCTAAACATCCCTTCTTATTTCAAGACATCTTACCAAGCACATGTTCACTTGTTCTATTCTCTGATTGTTGAACTTATTTCAAGTGAAAACACCTTGTTTTAATAATTGTTGTAACTTGTTTTTGGAGCAGCATTTTCCCAGTGAGGAGGAAGGGCATCAGGGAGAACCCCCCTCTGATTCTTTCGGACAACGGGTGCTTACTAAGAAGCGATAAAAGCTTGCTGTTGCCGTTTTTTAAAAAAAGACTGAAACGCTTTACAGGCGGATCAGTGTTTGGGGGAGGAAAGGGGGAGGAAAGGGGGAGGAAAGGGGGGAGAACAGACTGTAGGTGAGTGAAGTGATGAATATGTGAAGAGCTCGCCTCCCACTGTGACTTCACTTCAAATATGCAGCTTTTTATAAACTGCTGAGCGAAGCAGAAAGAGGAAACCAGCAGAGAGCTTAGGGTTTCTGCACCGTGTGAATAAAGGACTATATATTCTTTTTTAATTCAACGTATTTCATATTAATACAGACATGGTACAAGACAAGAACATCAGTTGAAGCGAGGAGGTAGAAAGCATAGATTTTTAAGAAAATTGTCTTGAAATAGCGTTTTTGGGTCAACTACAATGTTAACGTTTCAGAACATACAGATGTAGCACTCCAGATCAGACTCAAAAGGGTGTGTCCCAGTCAAAAGCCCAGCGGATGCCAGTGGCTGGGGGTGTTGCCAAATTGCTAGAGGGTGTTGCCCAATTTCCCCATTTGTTCAATTACAGGATTTAACCATGAGATGGCGCTTCATTCACAAAATACACAATGGGTGTTGTCGAAACATCAATATATTAGATCAAATAAAGTATATAGTTTGCTTTATGCAGTATATTTCTTGTAATATTGTACAGTAGATTGAAGTAAATCAACTTATACATTAAGATAAGATAAGATGGACCCGCACGGGTAGGCGTCTGAAACGAAGCGCTACATCTGTATAGAAATACAAATATTTTAAAAAACTTATATATTTTAAAGTCTCGATGTGGAAATTTAACAAAGTCATATACAGGGATGAAATATGTATACAACATGAAAAATGTAAAAGAAATACAAAAACGAAATCTGATACAAGTACAGATCACAACAAAACGTACTATAACATAATTCTTTATATCGTATTCAAACAGCATTAGCTGTGGACGTCGTAATTGGACGTAATTGTTCACTGAATAGCTTAGATTTCCAGTTATATTGCGGTGCTTGGATCCTCTCCATACGATCCTCTTCTCTCTCTGTCTGAACAGCCGCACACAGAGAAACCTTGGGGGCAGATGGATGAGTTTACCGCAGCTTGAACAAAAGACCTAATTTGATTATTGTCACGCATAGCCGTGTTATTTTTAAAGATGCATCCACTGCTTTAACAGGCATGGCTTGGTCAGGCCTTCAGGGCACAGGACACAAGGGGAACGTCATCAGGTTCCTACCTCAACTATAACATGTCACTCAAAAAGAAAAATATTTAAAATGACCACAAAGACACACAAAACAACCTCATAGAGATTAAACAACCTACAATAAATGAATCAATGACTACACAGGTACACACGATGACACCAAAGAGACGCAATACAAGCTAATAGACACTCGGGTGCATTCACACCTAATAGTCCGCTCTCTGGTGCGCACCAGACCACAGTTCGTTACATGGTTTCATTTTTCAGAAGGTTCGGTTTGTGTTCACACGGGCAAAACTCAAACGGACTATAAACTTTAAACACAAGTCATGTGCACGGAAATGCTGTTCACCCATTGGTCAGACATTAAGGGGGTAAAAACGCAAATCCCGGCAACTTCTACAGTAGCCTCCGCCATGGAGCATCGGCACATTCGGCAGGTTATTCTCATGCTGCTGTTAATCTGGAGATCAACAGACACTAGAGGCCGGTGCATATGATTATATAATCAGACAACGTCCGTTAAAAAACATTATAACATAATGAGACGTTCTGCAGTCAGGAGGGGCCTTTCACCGACGACAGGTGTTCTGACTTTTATGTAGCTGACGGAGAATTTTTACTTTACACGACTACTCTTTAACTAAACAACCGCGGATGTCTTGAAAGACTCTTTCGCTAAAGATTTTGATATCCGCGTTCTTGTGACTCGTAAATACTACGCTTCCTATGTTTTGGTGCGGACCGCGTTCACACCAGCGATGAACCGCTCCAGAGTTCGCAAGCAAGCGGTCCGAGACCACCTCTGTTAGCGGACCAGAGTCCGGTTGTTTAGTTCACTTCAGAGGTCTCGGATTGTGTTCACACCGACCCAAGTGAACCGCACCAAGCGGCTAAACGCACCAGGTGTCGTTCAACCGGACTATACAAGGCAGGTGTGAACGCACCCTAAAAAAGCGAAACAGGCCCCAATGTGACCACTGGAAGACCTGACATGGCTGCAAAGACGCTCAAAACAACATCAAATAGAAACAAAATAACCACAAAGAGACTATACGGCCTAAATGAGACGCACAATGACTCCAAAGAGACCTAAAATGACCAGAAAGACGCCTAGAATGACAACTGACACACAAAATCATCACTTCTCTAAGCTCTTCCCTCTCGTTGCCTCATTTAAGCCGGCAAACTACAAACAAAACACCAAAAAAAAACATTTAAATCTGTCTCAGCAAAGAGTTGGACTGACTCGGCCCAGTTAGTCCTCTAATGGCGCGTTTCCACTGCAGGCCTCGCTCGGTTTGGTTACACTCCGACCGTCCACACTCACAGCAACGGCCTACAGACATAAATAAACCAGCGACTGTATTCTCCATGACACAGGCAGTCTGTGGTTTGTACTTGTTTAACTTCTGTCTAGTTTCTGAACAGATGTGAGGAGCTGTGAGCTCTGAGTGCTAAGAGCTAACGGCTGTGTTGTTTTTCTGGGGCTCTCATTGAAGATGACGTCACGGCTCCGCCTACACTGCGTTACTATAGTAACTACCCCAGTTCCTAAACTGTAATGGAAGTGCAGCATTAAAGTGAGCCGGGCCTAATAAGGTATCAGTGTGTTGTTACTTCGGCATCATTTAGAAACGTGTATTACAATTAAATCACGGTCAAATATGTTCATCTTGTTGTAGTTGTAGCCCCCTTGCCAGCGATTCTCTCTCTAGTTTAGCATACTCAGCCCGACTCAGCCTGGTTGTTCCTGGCCCTAGAACCACGATTTAGTCGGGCCAGAAAAAAGGTGAAAAAGTAGCCCCAGGCCAAAACTAGGCCAAGTGGAAACGCAACCAAAAACGGGCCCCGCACGGCTCGGCACGCTTAAAGCGAGCTACCCTCTGCAGTGGAAACGCCTATTAGTCTCGGCTAGTTAAGTTCCTCATCACTTGAACTGTTGTAATCCATATAGTCGCTCTCATTCACATATTATGTAGTACACTGTTCGGTGATGTGATTTAATCGTGGCTAATAAATACTGCCTGTTAATCAGCAGTTATCCCCTAGCTGCTCTTCAGTGGTGATACCATCCAGGGGCGGTTCTAGGGGGGGGGGGGTGCCCCCCTAACACTGACCTGTGGCCCCCCCAACAATGAAAAAAAATAATAATAATTTAAATGTATATTTTCTGGTACTCGGTTTGCCAAAAACCGCAGGATTTTGTTGCTGTAATGTGAGATTGTGCAGACACCCTTATGTAAAGTAGAGATGTAACTGTTCATTGCCTTTATTTTTATATAAATATGGTGTTAGTGCAAACATTGCACTATAACTTAAGCTGAAGCTAACAGTAATAACTATAAGATATATCTGAAATAAATAAGTGTACTGAAGCAAATACCAATAACTGTATTGCATTGTTTTCTTATGCGCAATTACTTCATACAGTCTAGTTCTCTTTTTCGTCCTGCATTTATTTTTAATAACTGGCCCCCCAGTGGCCCCCCCAGTCAAATTGGTCTAGAACCGCCACTGATACCATCATAAAATTCTGTGGACTGTGTTTTTAAATATATTATTAACCAGCACTTATTAATACTATTACTTAGTTGTATACCCCGTTTATCTAGGCCCTTTTTGTATCTTGTTTTATGTGTATATGTCACATATAAGCTCACTTTTCCCGGATAACAATGAAAGACAAGGCTAGGATTTTGTACTTGTTTTTCTTTGGAGACATGTTTGAAATGCTCCATGATAGGGTAAGTGAGAATGGAGAGCTGACGACAGAAATATTGTTTTCTATATAGTGTATATCCGGATTAATGTGGATGTACTCTTAGAGAGAAAATGTGTGTGGGAGAGAAATGGACTGTACTTATATAGCGCTTTATCTTTAAGAGCCCTCAAAGCGCTTTACATACTACATGTCGTTTACCCATTCACACCCATTCATACAGAGCAGTGTATATTACACTAGGAACTAACATTCACACACATTCACACACCGTTGGCCATCGGGAGCAACTCAGGGTTAAGTATCTTTCCCAAGGATACATCGACATGTTGACTGCATGGGCTGGGATCGAACCCACAACCTTCTGGTGGAAAGACGACCGCAGCCACGGTCGCCCCAGAAACTGTGGGATTTTAGCCTTTGCAGACCCTTTACATGCACTAAAACCTATATAACATTCTACAGGAAAGGGAAAACTCCCAAAAGCATAACAGGATCCCTTTAAATACACTTTTAATATGCAAATCATTACATGAGGTTGTGCATATTCAACAACATGGTATGACCCCCAGCAACGTTTTTAAGCAAGGTTTAATACCAAAGACCTCCTGCAGGTTACATTCTGTTTGCAAAGCTTTAGTTCTTAGTGTTCTTTCAGAGGCTTTCTTTTATCGCTCTCTTTGAAAGCTGAAATATGAGTTCAGGGTATTACAAAATTAGCAACCACCTACTGTGATCTACCATCATTAAAATTCTGCGACATCAGCAATACGCTGAAAGCAGATTCACTTTATTTAGATACAGTTGCAAGAAAAAGTATGAACCCTTTGGAATGACCTGGATTTCTGCATACGTTGGTCATAAAATGTGTTCTGATCTTCATCTAAGTCGCAACAATAGACACACACCGTCTGCTTAAACTAATACCACACAAACAATTATATGTGTTCATGTTTTTATTGAACACACCACGTAAACATTCACAGTGCAGGGTGGAACAAGTATGTGAACCCCTAGGCCAGGGGTGTCAAACTCAAGGCCCGGGGGCCAAATCCGGCCCGCGACTTCATTTTATGTGGCCCCACAAGAGCTTGCAAAAATATGATTTTATTATACGGTTACATGCTACTTTACAAAGGCACGTTGCCCATAAACTACATGTCCCACAATGCATCTGAAATTTGACGTTTCTCTCAGAATTTGACTTTTCTTTTTTCAAAATGTCACTTTTTTTATTTTGAATTTTTTTCCAGAATGTGGCTTTTCTTTGTAAATCATTTTGTGACATTCTCACTGAAGAGACTTCTGCTTTCAGACGTAGTTAATTATGAAAGTATTACCCTATCCGATAATAATCCAATGCAGAGCCAATAATGTAATATAATACATTATTTTATATTATGTTAAATATATATATATGTATTTTTATATAGTCTTAAAGTTACAACCGGCCCTTTGAGTGCAACCATAATGCGAATGTGGCCCGAGATGAAATTGAGTTTGACACCCCTGCCCTAGGCTAAAGACTTTTTCAAGAGCTACTTGGAGTCAGGAGTCAGCCAACCTGGAGTCCAATCAATGAGACGAGATTGGAGGTGTTGGTTAAAGCTGCCCTGCCCTATAAAAAATACACACCAGTTTTGAATTTGCTATTCTTAAGAAGCATTGATGTGAACCATGCCTCGCACGAAAGAGCTCTCAGAAGACCTGCCATTAAGAACTGTTGACTTGCATAAAGCCGGAAAGGGTTACAAGAGTATCTCTGAAAGCCTTGATGTTCATCAGTCCACGGTGAGACAAAGTGTCTATAAATGGAGAAAGTTCAGCACTGTTGCTGCTCTCCCTAGGAGTGGCCGTCCTGTAAAGATGAGTGCAAGAGCACAGCGCAGAATGCTCAATGAGGTGAAGAAGAATCCTAGAGTGTCAGCGAGAGACTTAAAGAAATCTCCGGCACATGCTAACATCTCTGTTGACGAATCTACGATACGTAAAACACTGAACAAGAATGGAGTTCATGGGAGGACACCACGGAGGAAGCCACTGCTGTCCAGAAAAAACATTGCTGCACGTTTGAAGTTTGCAAAAGAGCACCTGGATGTTCCACAGCACGACTGGCAACAAGTTCTGTGGACAGATGAAACCAAAGCTGAGTTGTTGGGAAGGAACACACAACGCTATGTGTGGAGAATCCAAAGGGTTCACATTTTTTTTTCTTGCAACTGTATATTAAGCTTCATTGTAAAGGGAAATATCTCATCGTACATCTGAGCAGTGGTGGAAAGTAACTACACTTACTTAACACTTTGAATGCCAGACATTTACTTGTAACAGAGTATATCTACACTGTGGTATTATTACTTTGACTTAAAGAGGCCCTATTATGCCTTTAGGGGTTTCCCTCTCCTGTAGTGTGTTATATAGGTTTTTGTCAGACAGAGATTGAAAAACACAGGCCGTTTTAGAAGAATAAAGCACGTTGTGAACATTAAAGGTGGGGTAGGTAATTTTGGAGGCACCAGCTCGAGTGCGCTCGAATTTGAAAATACACAACTGGAAAAAATTGGCCGTGCTTTTTACAGCACTACGGCTTCCACAGATGACATTTTTTAATGTATTTATTGTCAAAGCATTTAATGTATTCATTGAAATCGGGATTTTAAGAGCATTCCATGCAAAAGTATTTCTGAAATAAATTACATACCCCACCTTTAAAGCGTGGAAACATGTCACAGTGGAGGCACAAATACAAAAATGAACCTGAAAAGGAGCATAATACGTCCTTTTTAAGTAACATATCTGAGTACTTCTCTCACCTCCGCATGTGAGATCAAGGTATCTGAAGGGATTGATGGAGAAAAATGTAGCAGTTATTAGGTGTGAAATTAAAAAAACGTATCTTCGACCATACAACAAAACAGCTGAACAAGGATCGAAGGAAGCTGAACAAGTGTGAGGTAAGAGCGTGGAGGTATTATCACTCAGATGAATGGACCGGTTCGCCCACACTGCCCGCCAAGGTCTCCCAGAAAAGAATCGATACCGGAGCACTCATTCAATAAAACTGAGGCCTCGCTCTGCTGTGTTTCACTGCGACACACACACTTCCTGTCAGCACAGAGAAGAGGAGCTGCTGCTGCTGCTGCTGTCGGATCCATTCGGGTCGAACAAGGAGATGGAGCACCGGGTCTCTCTCTGCTCTCATTTAATGACAATTCGCAGCCGTGCCATCACTGGCGGCATACAGAGTAACAACAGTCTGGAAATAAAGTTAACAGACGGTTTGATGGCCTCAGTGATGACCGCGCGATGATAAGGATTTAATCTGAAGCCTCAAGAACATCTCCAGGTTTCAGTGGCACACATGCATGAAGAACTCTCGCTCAGCAGCATGTGGCTTTGTGCCTGATTAAGCTTATTAAGCACACACACACACACACACCACACACACACACACACACACACACACACACACGTCTCTGGGTCTCTGCAGCATGCTCGGTTGAACCCTCACATACATCAAACGTTGACACAAATCAAACTGGAGCTTTTTTTATGCTTCGCTTCTCTGAACGCCGGGCAGCGGGGGGTTCCCATAATTCCATGCTGGAAATGCAGGGAATCAGGGACGAAGCGATGTCTACGGGGGGGCCGGGGGGGTTTAATCGTTAACTCACCCGTGTTGTGCTCGCCCGTGTGCTTATTTTTAGAGGAGCATCGGTAGGCAAATCGAGACGCTTGTGCGGCTGTTAGCGTATTAGCGCTCGCTGCGTAAAGGCCTAATGTAATGTCCTGTTTGAACATTACATTACATTTCACTTGTTAGACGCTTTTATCCAAAGCGACTTCATACTGTGGGCAATCCCCACGGGAGCAGTTTGGGGTGAAGTGTCTCAGGGACACAACGACATGCTGACTGCAGTGGGGTTTGAACCTGTGCCCCCTGATACGAACACCAACGCACTGCACCACACGCCTCCACATAGCACAACTAGGGGAGGGGGAGAAAGAGGAGGAGCACTCCAACAACTTGAATCTTGCCAACTACTGTATAGGCAAGGCAAGTCTATTTATATAGCACTTTTCTGTACGCGACAATTCAAGTGCCTTACAAAACAAAGTAACAGACTTCTTAGGAATACATACAGTAAAAACACATTATATAATGGCATGTTACAACAGGCATTACAAAGCAAAGATAATAAAATAATAAAATAAACACGGTATTCAGTACATGTTTAAAAGGCATTTCTCTCTAGGTCGTCCTCAGACCCTCCATCGTCGCTTCCAGTCATCCCAGTTCTCCAAACATCTGGCCAGTTCATTGGTACTTTGTGCTCCTGCGTCCTTCTTGAGTACGTCCACGTATGTGTGTGCGGGACGTCCTCGTGACCGATGCCCGCGTGTTGGTTCCCACAGCTCCAATTTGCCGGCTGGCAGCTCTCGATGCCTTTGGCGATGTCCTGCTCGTCTCATTCTCCTGGCTGCATGTTCTCGCTCACCCTTGGTAGTTCCTCGTACTGGATCTTGTTGGTTACATGCACACTCTTGCTGATGTTGAGTACTGCTCACAACATTCTGGTGTAGAAATCCGTCAAGAGACTTTGGCAGGGTTGGCTTATTGCATAATGTAGTTCGAATATAGAAGTATATGTGTCTAATATCTAGTCAGAATATGTCTCTACACCTGATGTAAGACACGATAGCTTCAGAACTAACACTGCAGTGAGATATACAGTAGGGTCTTGTTTTTAGACGATGCATCCTCTTGTTCAGTCAACACATATTTGTTTACATATTTACTAGAACATCACCAGCTACCATCAGAACACAGAACACTTCTGAGCATGTGCTGCTTATATTGTAACACAGCATTTCCTGATTCTGGTCAAATATAGTTCTCCCTCGAATTACAGGAATCAGATTTATCTAAACATCCCTTCTTATTTCAAGACATCTTACCAAGCACATGTTCACTTGTTCTATTCTCTGATTGTTGAACTTATTTCAAGTGAAAACACCTTGTTTTAATAATTGTTGTAACTTGTTTTTGGAGCAGCATTTTCCCAGTGAGGAGGAAGGGCATCAGGGAGAACCCCCCTCTGATTCTTTCGGACAACGGGTGCTTACTAAGAAGCGATAAAAGCTTGCTGTTGCCGTTTTTTAAAAAAAGACTGAAACGCTTTACAGGCGGATCAGTGTTTGGGGGAGGAAAGGGGGAGGAAAGGGGGGAGAACAGACTGTAGGTGAGTGAAGTGATGAATATGTGAAGAGCTCGCCTCCCACTGTGACTTCACTTCAAATATGCAGCTTTTTATAAAACTGCTGAGCGAAGCAGAAAGAGGAAACCAGCAGAGAGCTTAGGGTTTCTGCACCGTGTGAATAAGGACTATATATTCTTTTTTAATTCAACGTATTTCATATTAATACAGACATGGTACAAGACAAGAACATCAGTTGAAGCGAGGAGGTAGAAAGCATAGATTTTTAAGAAAATTGTCTTGAAATAGCGTTTTTGGGTCAACTACAATGTTAAACGTTTCAGAACATACAGATGTAGCACTCCAGATCAGACTCAAAAGGGTGTGTCCCAGTCAAAAAGCCCAGCGGATGCCAGTGGCTGGGGGTGTTGCCAAATTGCTAGAGGGTGTTGCCCAATTTCCCCCATTTGTTCAATTACAGGATTTAACCATGAGATGGCGCTTCATTCACAAAATACACAATGGGTGTTGTCGAAACATCAATATATTAGATCAAATAAAGTATATAGTTTGCTTTATGCAGTATATTTCTTGTAATATTGTACAGTAGATTGAAGTAAATCAACTTATACATTAAGATAAGATAAGATGGACCCGCACGGGTAGGCGTCTGAAACGAAGCGCTACATCTGTATAGAAATACAAATATTTAAAAAACTTATATATTTTAAAGTCTCGATGTGGAAATTTAACAAAGTCATATACAGGGATGAAATATGTATACAACATGAAAAATGTAAAAGAAATACAAAAACGAAATCTGATACAAGTACAGATCACAACAAAACGTACTATAACATAATTCTTTATATCGTATTCAAACAGCATTAGCTGTGGACGTCGTAATTGGACGTAATTGTTCACTGAATAGCTTAGATTTCCAGTTATATTGCGGTGCTTGGATCCTCTCCATACGATCCTCTTCTCTCTCTGTCTGAACAGCCGCACACAGAGAAACCTTGGGGGCAGATGGATGAGTTTACCGCAGCTTGAACAAAAGACCTAATTTGATTATTGTCACGCATAGCCGTGTTATTTTTAAAGATGCATCCACTGCTTTAACAGGCATGGCTTGGTCAGGCCTTCAGGGCACAGGACACAAGGGGAACGTCATCAGGTTCCTACCTCAACTATAACATGTCACTCAAAAAGAAAAATATTTAAAATGACCACAAAGACACACAAAACAACCTCATAGAGATTAAACAACCTACAATAAATGAATCAATGACTACACAGGTACACACGATGACACCAAAGAGACGCAATACAAGCTAATAGACACTCGGGTGCATTCACACCTAATAGTCCGCTCTCTGGTGCGCACCAGACCACAGTTCGTTACATGGTTTCATTTTTCAGAAGGTTCGGTTTGTGTTCACACGGGCAAAACTCAAACGGACTATAAACTTTAAACACAAGTCATGTGCACGGAAATGCTGTTCACCCATTGGTCAGACATTAAGGGGGTAAAAACGCAAATCCCGGCAACTTCTACAGTAGCCTCCGCCATGGAGCATCGGCACATTCGGCAGGTTATTCTCATGCTGCTGTTAATCTGGAGATCAACAGACACTAGAGGCCGGTGCATATGATTATATAATCAGACAACGTCCGTTAAAAAACATTATAACATAATGAGACGTTCTGCAGTCAGGAGGGGCCTTTCACCGACGACAGGTGTTCTGACTTTTATGTAGCTGACGGAGAATTTTTACTTTACACGACTACTCTTTAACTAAACAACCGCGGATGTCTTGAAAGACTCTTTCGCTAAAGATTTTGATATCCGCGTTCTTGTGACTCGTAAATACTACGCTTCCTATGTTTTGGTGCGGACCGCGTTCACACCAGCGATGAACCGCTCCAGAGTTCGCAAGCAAGCGGTCCGAGACCACCTCTGTTAGCGGACCAGAGTCCGGTTGTTTAGTTCACTTCAGAGGTCTCGGATTGTGTTCACACCGACCCAAGTGAACCGCACCAAGCGGCTAAACGCACCAGGTGTCGTTCAACCGGACTATACAAGGCAGGTGTGAACGCACCCTAAAAAAGCGAAACAGGCCCCAATGTGACCACTGGAAGACCTGACATGGCTGCAAAGACGCTCAAAACAACATCAAATAGAAACAAAATAACCACAAAGAGACTATACGGCCTAAATGAGACGCACAATGACTCCAAAGAGACCTAAAATGACCAGAAAGACGCCTAGAATGACAACTGACACACAAAATCATCACTTCTCTAAGCTCTTCCCTCTCGTTGCCTCATTTAAGCCGGCAAACTACAAACAAAACACCAAAAAAAAACATTTAAATCTGTCTCAGCAAAGAGTTGGACTGACTCGGCCCAGTTAGTCCTCTAATGGCGCGTTTCCACTGCAGGCCTCGCTCGGTTTGGTTACACTCCGACCGTCCACACTCACAGCAACGGCCTACAGACATAAATAAACCAGCGACTGTATTCTCCATGACACAGGCAGTCTGTGGTTTGTACTTGTTTAACTTCTGTCTAGTTTCTGAACAGATGTGAGGAGCTGTGAGCTCTGAGTGCTAAGAGCTAACGGCTGTGTTGTTTTTCTGGGGCTCTCATTGAAGATGACGTCACGGCTCCGCCTACACTGCGTTACTATAGTAACTACCCCAGTTCCTAAACTGTAATGGAAGTGCAGCATTAAAGTGAGCCGGGCCTAATAAGGTATCAGTGTGTTGTTACTTCGGCATCATTTAGAAACGTGTATTACAATTAAATCACGGTCAAATATGTTCATCTTGTTGTAGTTGTAGCCCCCTTGCCAGCGATTCTCTCTCTAGTTTAGCATACTCAGCCCGACTCAGCCTGGTTGTTCCTGGCCCTAGAACCACGATTTAGTCGGGCCAGAAAAAAGGTGAAAAAGTAGCCCCAGGCCAAAACTAGGCCAAGTGGAAACGCAACCAAAAACGGGCCCCGCACGGCTCGGCACGCTTAAAGCGAGCTACCCTCTGCAGTGGAAACGCGCTATTAGTCTCGGCTAGTTAAGTTCCTCATCACTTGAACTGTTGTAATCCATATAGTCGCTCTCATTCACATATTATGTAGTACACTGTTCGGTGATGTGATTTAATCGTGGCTAATAAATACTGCCTGTTAATCAGCAGTTATCCCCTAGCTGCTCTTCAGTGGTGATACCATCCAGGGGCGGTTCTAGGGGGGGGGGGGGTGCCCCCCTAACACTGACCTGTGGCCCCCCCAACAATGAAAAAAAATAATAATAATTTAAATGTATATTTTCTGGTACTCGGTTTGCCAAAAACCGCAGGATTTTGTTGCTGTAATGTGAGATTGTGCAGACACCCTTATGTAAAGTAGAGATGTAACTGTTCATTGCCTTTATTTTTATATAAATATGGTGTTAGTGCAAACATTGCACTATAACTTAAGCTGAAGCTAACAGTAATAACTATAAGATATATCTGAAATAAATAAGTGTACTGAAGCAAATACCAATAACTGTATTGCATTGTTTTCTTATGCGCAATTACTTCATACAGTCTAGTTCTCTTTTTCGTCCTGCATTTATTTTTAATAACTGGCCCCCCAGTGGCCCCCCCAGTCAAATTGGTCTAGAACCGCCACTGATACCATCATAAAATTCTGTGGACTGTGTTTTTAAATATATTATTAACCAGCACTTATTAATACTATTACTTAGTTGTATACCCCGTTTATCTAGGCCCTTTTTGTATCTTGTTTTATGTGTATATGTCACATATAAGCTCACTTTTCCCGGATAACAATGAAAGACAAGGCTAGGATTTTGTACTTGTTTTTCTTTGGAGACATGTTTGAAATGCTCCATGATAGGGTAAGTGAGAATGGAGAGCTGACGACAGAAATATTGTTTTCTATATAGTGTATATCCGGATTAATGTGGATGTACTCTTAGAGAGAAAATGTGTGTGGGAGAGAAATGGACTGTACTTATATAGCGCTTTATCTTTAAGAGCCCTCAAAGCGCTTTACATACTACATGTCGTTTACCCATTCACACCCATTCATACAGAGCAGTGTATATTACACTAGGAACTAACATTCACACACATTCACACACCGTTGGCCATCGGGAGCAACTCAGGGTTAAGTATCTTTCCCAAGGATACATCGACATGTTGACTGCATGGGCTGGGATCGAACCCACAACCTTCTGGTGGAAAGACGACCGCAGCCACGGTCGCCCCAGAAACTGTGGGATTTTAGCCTTTGCAGACCCTTTACATGCACTAAAACCTATATAACATTCTACAGGAAAGGGAAAACTCCCAAAAGCATAACAGGATCCCTTTAAATACACTTTTAATATGCAAATCATTACATGAGGTTGTGCATATTCAACAACATGGTATGACCCCCAGCAACGTTTTAAGCAAGGTTTAATACCAAAGACCTCCTGCAGGTTACATTCTGTTTGCAAAGCTTTAGTTCTTAGTGTTCTTTCAGAGGCTTTCTTTTATCGCTCTCTTTGAAAGCTGAAATATGAGTTCAGGGTATTACAAAATTAGCAACCACCTACTGTGATCTACCATCATTAAAATTCTGCGACATCAGCAATACGCTGAAAGCAGATTCACTTTATTTAGATACAGTTGCAAGAAAAAGTATGAACCCTTTGGAATGACCTGGATTTCTGCATACGTTGGTCATAAAATGTGTTCTGATCTTCATCTAAGTCGCAACAATAGACACACACCGTCTGCTTAAACTAATACCACACAAACAATTATATGTGTTCATGTTTTTATTGAACACACCACGTAAACATTCACAGTGCAGGGTGGAACAAGTATGTGAACCCCTAGGCCAGGGGTGTCAAACTCAAGGCCCGGGGGCCAAATCCGGCCCGCGACTTCATTTTATGTGGCCCCACAAGAGCTTGCAAAAAATATGATTTTATTATACGGTTACATGCTACTTTACAAAGGCACGTTGCCCATAAACTACATGTCCCACAATGCATCTGAAATTTGACGTTTCTCTCAGAATTTGACTTTTCTTTTTTCAAAATGTCACTTTTTTTATTTTGAATTTTTTTCCAGAATGTGGCTTTTCTTTGTAAATCATTTTGTGACATTCTCACTGAAGAGACTTCTGCTTTCAGACGTAGTTAATTATGAAAGTATTACCCTATCCGATAATAATCCAATGCAGAGCCAATAATGTAATATAATACATTATTTTATATTATGTTAAATATATATATATGTATTTTTATATAGTCTTAAAGTTACAACCGGCCCTTTGAGTGCAACCATAATGCGAATGTGGCCCGAGATGAAATTGAGTTTGACACCCCTGCCCTAGGCTAAAGACTTTTTCAAGAGCTACTTGGAGTCAGGAGTCAGCCAACCTGGAGTCCAATCAATGAGACGAGATTGGAGGTGTTGGTTAAAGCTGCCCTGCCCTATAAAAAATACACACCAGTTTTGAATTTGCTATTCTTAAGAAGCATTGATGTGAACCATGCCTCGCACGAAAGAGCTCTCAGAAGACCTGCCATTAAGAACTGTTGACTTGCATAAAGCCGGAAAGGGTTACAAGAGTATCTCTGAAAGCCTTGATGTTCATCAGTCCACGGTGAGACAAAGTGTCTATAAATGGAGAAAGTTCAGCACTGTTGCTGCTCTCCCTAGGAGTGGCCGTCCTGTAAAGATGAGTGCAAGAGCACAGCGCAGAATGCTCAATGAGGTGAAGAAGAATCCTAGAGTGTCAGCGAGAGACTTAAAGAAATCTCCGGCACATGCTAACATCTCTGTTGACGAATCTACGATACGTAAAACACTGAACAAGAATGGAGTTCATGGGAGGACACCACGGAGGAAGCCACTGCTGTCCAGAAAAAACATTGCTGCACGTTTGAAGTTTGCAAAAGAGCACCTGGATGTTCCACAGCACGACTGGCAACAAGTTCTGTGGACAGATGAAACCAAAGCTGAGTTGTTGGGAAGGAACACACAACGCTATGTGTGGAGAATCCAAAGGGTTCACATTTTTTTTTCTTGCAACTGTATATTAAGCTTCATTGTAAAGGGAAATATCTCATCGTACATCTGAGCAGTGGTGGAAAGTAACTACACTTACTTAACACTTTGAATGCCAGACATTTACTTGTAACAGAGTATATCTACACTGTGGTATTATTACTTTGACTTAAAGAGGCCCTATTATGCCTTTAGGGGTTTCCCTCTCCTGTAGTGTGTTATATAGGTTTTTGTCAGACAGAGATTGAAAAACACAGGCCGTTTTAGAAGAATAAAGCACGTTGTGAACATTAAAGGTGGGGTAGGTAATTTTGGAGGCACCAGCTCGAGTGCGCTCGAATTTGAAAATACACAACTGGAAAAAATTGGCCGTGCTTTTTACAGCACTACGGCTTCCACAGATGACATTTTTTAATGTATTTATTGTCAAAGCATTTAATGTATTCATTGAAATCGGGATTTTAAGAGCATTCCATGCAAAAAGTATTTCTGAAATAAATTACATACCCCACCTTTAAAGCGTGGAAACATGTCACAGTGGAGGCACAAAATACAAAAATGAACCTGAAAAGGAGCATAATACGTCCTTTTTAAGTAACATATCCGAGTACTTCTCTCACCTCCGCATGTGAGATCAAGGTATCTGAAGGGATTGATGGAGAAAAATGTAGCAGTTATTAGGTGTGAAATTAAAAAAACGTATCTTCGACCATACAACAAAACAGCTGAACAAGGATCGAAGGAAGCTGAACAAGTGTGAGGTAAGAGCGTGGAGGTATTATCACTCAGATGAATGGACCGGTTCGCCCACACTGCCCGCCAAGGTCTCCCAGAAAAGAATCGATACCGGAGCACTCATTCAATAAAACTGAGGCCTCGCTCTGCTGTGTTTCACTGCGACACACACACACTTCCTGTCAGCACAGAGAAGAGGAGCTGCTGCTGCTGCTGCTGTCGGATCCATTCGGGTCGAACAAGGAGATGGAGCACCGGGTCTCTCTCTGCTCTCATTTAATGACAATTCGCAGCCGTGCCATCACTGGCGGCATACAGAGTAACAACAGTCTGGAAATAAAGTTAACAGACGGTCACTTGACACTTTGAATTAAGTATTTATGGTGAAATCGCAAGTGGTCACAAGTATTTGCCAGTAAGAGTGGCTAAAAGAACTGACCTATCCCAAACTGATACTTACGGTATTTATTTTTTGTTGCATAAGGCCCACGAATGCCCAGTGTCTAACCGTCAGGGCCTTCAAGGTATTCAGAGAATACCCTGGAACACTCAGATAACTAAAAATCGATGTAATTATATAAATAAAATGAATAAATGAATCGTACCTGTGTTGTTGATCTGTAATATTACGGTGTTACGTTGATTTGTTTGTCCTTCTCGGACCATGCACTTCGCATTTCAGTGGTTTTGTGTTAGAAAAGAAAGCAACCAATCAGATCTTGTTCTGGGTCTCTGGGTAGAATATCCTTCAACCAAGGTATTCTACATCCTTGATAGAAAGCCCTGGCCGTTGCACTGAATGAGAGCGTACGTTTGGACTGACAGTTTGATCAACCAGTCAGATATTGATTTGTAGCCAATGGGCGTGTTCCTTCAGAGTTCCCCTCGGTTCCAGAGTATTCTAGAAGGCCCGCTAGTTAACTGGCTCCAGACAGAGGATCTAGATGAGTGCGACGAAGCAATTCATGCCGTTTTATTGTTTTTAACTTTAAAATGACAAGTGCAACAGGTGAAGATGATGTTGTAGCGGAATTGTTGTGAGTACCCTTTTCAAGACGACAATTCAGTGAAAAGACGGACATTATAACGGTGGGGGGGGGGGGGCGCGGCGGCGGCGGAGGGTGTGTGTGTCTACAGAAGGTCCAGTTGTGATAGACACGGTTCGCCACTGCGAATGACAATGTGCATCCATTAGATCATTGAGACTTACATGTGGAGTTCCTCAAGGCACCAAACTGGGGCCTCTTCTTTTTAATATCTACATTCGTCAATCTTCGGAAACAAAAAAACATAAGATACAGTAATTATGCAGCAGACACATAAATGTACTACATATTTCAACATTGGAATATGGTCCAATACAAGCACTGAGTATGTGCAGTGGACAAATGAATGATTGGATACGTCCGAAAGATTTAAAATTAAGGAACAATTGAAAGCACGGACAGGACAGAGGCATAAAATACAAATATGAAACCTGAAAATAAGCATAATAGGGCCGCTTTAACTTTGAGAAGCAGTGTTTAGGTTATAGGCATCTGGAATAATCCCCCAGAAAACTGCAGGTTCTTTTAAATGGAGGTGGAGGCCTTTCTGTTTGACGCCTTTTATTAAATCCACACATCTTCATCTCACTGCACTGTAACGTTTAGTCTTGATTTCTATAACAGTCCTATTCTTGTTTGCCTAAAATACCCTACAAGTGTGTGTTGTTTTCCCGAATAACTTTCTTTCATGGGTTCCACAGATTTGTCTTATTGTGTTTAATGACAAAGCTGCAGCATGTGTCACCACAGAGTTATGATGATTAACATGTTTGGCAATAATGTGAAGCGACAACGTTAATTCTGTATCAACAGATTCCCTGGACTGAAATGAAGTGAAGTAAAGTGGGGATGTAGAGGACGAGGTGGTGTTGATTGGGTGGGGGTTCTGCACCCTAAGGCGAGTTTCGGTGATTCATTGCCATGCTGATGTGATTTCTGAAGCTTTTATTCACGTTGGATTGAATCAAACCGGCGCCCACTCACTTCATTATAAATCATTCTTATATTTGTCATGATGTTCTGCTCTTTAGCTTCAATCTGCTGCTCTTCTTCTCGGCTTCAAAGATGCGACACTAATCTGCTTCCAGTTTGAGACTATGCTGCCCCCGGTGTTGAATTTGCCCTGCAGTGAGGAGTACTACTGAACCACAAAAATAACATGAATACAGCAGTAGCTAGAAAAAGAGGCGGCATCTGAAAACAAAACGTTAAGTTTAGAAGGATTACATGAACATTCAGGTCTTCTTGGTAATGTTTGAACACTTCAACATTTTGGATTTAAACAATTGGGGCCTTGTTTGTGATGCTCGAAGACACAGACAAAATACAGGAAATGTTTCAGACCACCTCTTCAAGTATTTTAAACATTCAGATATCATTCCACCTTGAATGCTTCTTTTATGTATTTACTCTTCGTGTCGATGCAATCAGTTAACTATCTAATCTACCCTAGATTCATGAAGTGAAAAGGTGTCAATGTATTTAAGAAAGACATCTTAATAATGTTAGTACAAAAAGTACTTTAGATGGCATGTCCCTCAAAACAATTAGGAATTGTTGTATACGAATGTCATTTATAGAATTTAAAGGGACAGGCTTGGATAAAAACTGTGATATAGTGTCTTCTTTTTTTTTCATTTAAAACTAAATATACATTTATATACTGTATATATTGTATATGTTATTTAGTAAATTACTCCTTGTTAAAAGAAAAATGTCCCTATAGCTTATATTTGAATCAGATTTCTGGGGGTTTAAAAAAAATAGTCTTTCAATTATTAAAAATGTGTATCCAAACAAATTATATTTATCAGTTTTTGTAATGAAAATTGAAAATATTGGTAAAAATAGGATTACAAATATATTTAAAATAATGGTCAGGTAAATCATTAAAGGGAATAACCAGTATCCCAGGTGAGAAACCAAAGTGTGTAAAACCTCAGAATATTATAGTCATCATGATTTACGCTGACAACCATAACATTTAAATCTAACTGAAGTCATCCCTTTTTAGATGTTGGTTGTAAAAATAATATGAATCTGCAGGCTAAATGTGAACAGTGTCAGACAGCATGAGATATTAAATTGGCAGGATTAAGTCAATATGGCAGCAAGGCGTTTGTTCGGTTGGTTTATTGGCAACTTGGCGGGGAAATTGGGATAAGATGAGTCACGCTGTGGAAAACCTGCATCGTCACAAAAACCAGAAAGAAAAATAACAGCTTAAAAAGACAACACATGGAGATACAATAATGTAGTTACCACACACTGGGCAGACAACAGGGACGTGGTCAGTTTGGATTAATGTCAGTTTGAACAGATTCAGTCAAGATGCCTTTTCGCTGAATAAAGGAAAATCAATCAAGAGTAGCTGTCTAACATGGTAAAGCAGGTCAACCGTTAAACACAGTTTGATGGTTCAGTTCTCCTGGAGAGTCCTGGAGCAGGATAACAAACCCCCAAACATCCCCAAGCACGTCGTAGAATAAAAAAAACGTCCTGCAGTGTAATCTACAACACACATATTTTGCTAAATAGAGCTAAACACATGTTCCTCCACCATAACTGTGTATTTTGCATTTCACATGTTCTTAAGACTACATTCAAAGGAGCACTTTGAGTGACAAGACCAGGAGCCAATCAGTGAAAAGGGTGGGACTGATGCAGCATTATGTATCAATATTGTATTGATGCATGGACTTCAAGAATGGATCTCCTGTTATATAAACTTTGATTTGAACATGATTGAATTCAGTTAAATTGGACTGTAGACTGTATTGGAAGCATTCAAGTTTCTCAGATGCACTTTTTAAATGTGTCCGCTTGGCATTAAGATTGTTTAATGACTTCAGTATTGTGATACAGCATATCTTATCCTGGAGCCTCTAAGGATTTCCAACCGTAATCATTGAGCTACCTCTCAGATCAAATGTAGGCCAAATGTAGGTTTGCCCACTTCACCAATGATGTAGGATAAAGTAGTTTGGACAGATATAGTAGTGGGAAACAAACAGTCTAGCATCACAAAACTACTGGTCGCAAACTTAAAAATACAAGCGTGATCACTAGGGGTGTAACGGTTCACAGAAGTCATGGTTTGGTTCGTACCTCGGTTTGGGGGTCACGGTTCGGTACGGTTCGGTACAACAAGAAAAAGCAAAAAAAAGTCCCAAATGCATAATTCCAGGTTTGTTGTTATTTATTTTGAACAGTAGTGCAAGTTTCAGTTTCAAATAAAGAACTCTGACATTTTGAATAATTAACTGTATTAAACACAAACCACACACACACAGATGGCCATATTATCTATATGGCTGATGTCAAACTAAAAGGTTTCATCAAGCTGTAAAACTAAAAAGAATGTCTTGAAAATATTACATCATAAATAATAAGAAAGTGTTTCCAGAGCGCAAAGTTGTTGAAAAACATTATGCCAAAAGCTTCTGTCTCTGGCTTTCATGTCTATTGGCTTCTTAAAAACAGCGGGGATCAGCTGTTGAACAGCTGTTGTCTTTTGCGGGCTCCGGTGATTGGCACATCTGGCTGATGCCTTCTGATATGATTTAGCATGTTTGACGTGTTTCCATTAGCATACCGCACCGCTGTAGAACAACGCCGACACACCGTCCTCCTCAGATCCACCACTCGCACACTTCATCGTTGTTGTAGTCCACAGGGAACCCGAAATGTTCCCACACAGCTGATTTAAAAGAAGCAGGTGGGTTCTAGCTCCTGTGTGTTATCTGAAATCGCCATACTAACTTTTCTTCTTCTTGTATTTTGTTCGTTTTGTTGTTGTGTTTCTTCTTGTTCTTCATTTGTTGTTTAAGGGCGGCTGGCAAACAGCTTTTAGGCGCAATACCGCCCCCTGGATTATTACATTACATTACATTACATTGCATTTAGCTGACGCTTTTATCCAAAGCGACTTACAATAAGTACATTCGACCAGGAAGACACAACCTTGAGGAAAACAGAATCATATAAGAACATCAGGTTTCAAAGAGCCAATCGTTTCAAGTGCTGCTCAACTGGCTTTAGATAAGCCAGTCCTTTATTAGTATATAAGTGCTCTGTTAGCAGTTCTTTGTTAGTCATTCTATCGCTCGAAGTGGAGTCGAAAGAGATGAGTTTTCAGTCTGCGCCGGAAGGTGTGTAAGCTTTCTGCGGTCCTGATTTCAATGGGAGCTCATTCCACCATTTTGGAGCCAGGATAGCAAACCCACGTGTTTTTGCTGATGGGAACTTGGGTCCCCCTCGCAGCGAGGGTGCAGCGAGCCGTTTGGCTGATGCAGAACGTAGAGCACGTGCTGGGGTGTACGGTTTAACCATGTCCTGGATGTAGGAAGGGCCAGATCCATTCGCAGCATGGTACGCAAGCACCAGTGTCTTGAAGTGGATTCTAGCAGTTACCGGAAGCCAGTGGAGGGAGCGGAGGAGCGGCGTGGTGTGGGAAAATTTTGGAAGGTTGAAGACCAGACGAGCCGCTGCATTCTGGATGAGCTGCAGAGGTCGGATGGCACATGCAGGTAGACCAGCCAGGAGGGAGTTGCAGTAGTCTAGGCGTGAGGTGACGAGAGCCTGGACCAGAAGCTGGGTCGCTTTCTGGGTCAGCTGGGGACGCATCCTCCTGATGTTGTAAAGCGTGGATCTGCAGCAGCGGGTTGTAGCAGCGATGTTTGCAGTGAAGGACAGGTTGTTATCTAGGATCACACCCAGATTCCTTGCAGTCTGAGTCGGGGAAACAACAGAGGGGCCGATGTTGATAGTTAGGTCAAGAGAGGGACAATCTTTTCCCGGAAGGAAAAGCACTTCAGTTTTGTCAAGGTTGAGCTTGAGATGATGAGCGGACATCCACTGAGAGATGTCAGCTAGACAAGCAGAGATGCGTGCGACGACCTGGGTCTCTGAGCGGGGAAAGGACAGAATTAATTGGTTGTCGTCAGCGTAGCAGTGGTATGAAAAACCATGCGGGCTAATGACAGATCCGAGCGAGTTTGTGTACAGGGAGAAGAGGAGGGGACCAAGAACAGAGCCCTGAGGGACCCCTGTAGTTAATTGACAAGGGTCGGACTCAGACCCTCTCCAAGTAACCCTGTAGGTGCGGTCTTTGAGGTATGAGGTGAGGAGGGAAAGTGCAAGTTCTTGGAGGGTGCGAAGGAGGATCTGATGGTTCACCGTGTCGAATGCAGCAGACAGGTCCAACAGGATGAGGACAGAGGAGAGGGAGGCTGCTTTAGCAGTGTGCAGTTCCTCAGAGACAGCAATGAGAGCAGTTTCTGTGGAGTGACCTGCCTTGAAACCAGACTGGTGCGGATTATAAATAGTGTAGTGGATGCTGCCCTGAATTACTTTTTTCCCACTCTTGAAAAAAAGCGTATACGTCGTGTGACTGCATGTGACGTCCGAACCGTGACGGTACGGGACGAATACGGATACCGTTACACCCCTATTGATCACACGACTTACTGTCCGAGCCAACAGAGAAACGTACACAAATGATAATCAGAAAGGTCTAACCTCGGTGTGTATTCTTTTCTTTGTGTTTTCCACAGGAAGTGCAGGGACTCCGGTCATGTTTAACGAGAACGGTGACGCTCCGGGACGCTACGACATCTTCCAGTATCAGATCAACAACAGGTCAACGGCCGAGTACAAGGTCATCGGACACTGGACCAATCAGCTGCATCTGACGGTAAGGATCAAGAATATTCAATGTTTTATATTTTGTAAGCATCTGTCAAACTGTTCATGAGACTGGTCCAAGGCATCATTTCAAAACCTTGATATTGGAGATGAACGGCAATAACAGATGGTGTTTTCTCAGTTGTCAAAGAGCACTTTTACATTTCATTTAGCTGACCCTTTTATCCAAAGCCATTTACAAAGACTTCTACATAGATCACCCATCATTGGACATGCCTACGGGGGTAATTTGGGGTCCAGTATCGATACTTCGACATCTTAACTGAAGGGGCTGGATGATTTAGTCTGTAATCCAAACAGTAAAGTATCTCAGATGCAACATGTACGTTTGTCTGCTTGACGATGCCAATTTGTTGTAATGAATTAAAAAAATGTAGGGAGGGGAAGTTTAAACTCAGACAGAAAACGTTATCGAAAATAGGTGTGGACAAGCTGCAAAATCTGCGTTAGAAAAAAAAAAATAGGATTCATAATATGTTATCGCAACATTTATAGACGCAATAAACCTGTTTAGGATTCTGGTTCCTCCCTCTTATTTTATCCGTTAATGATAGAATAAACTAAGATGTATGTTTCAAGTTTCAAGGCTTTATTGTCATTTGCACATACGGTGTAGACAGTGTTGGGAAAGTTCACTTTCTCCATGAACTAGTTCAGTTCACAGTTCACACATTTTAAAATGAACTAGTTCAGTTCATAGTTCATAATTCAAAATGTTGAACTAAAGTTCATGGTTTCAAAAATGAACTAATTTATAGTTTATAGTTATTCTTTCAATACGTTGCTGCGAGCTATTATTTGTCTCCTGTACGATGTCAATGGGATTTGGGTGGTAGTGGATCTGTTTTGGCTCTCTTTTTTATTCGCCACTCGCACATACTGTGAAAGGCTAGTCGTGTGCTTATTCTCAATGTGCCGTTTAAGGTTTGTTGTCGACGTCGTCGATGTACGGACTTGCTTTTTCAAACCGGGCGGACATAGTTTACAGGCAAACGTTTGATTTTTTCCGTCTGAGTCAGTACTGACTTTAACGTAACACTCTTTTAAATGCTCATACGCCGACGCCGTAGAGTCTGACTCTGAGCGAGTGCTGCAGCTGCAGCTGCTCTCGGCTTCGTCCATACTAATTCATTCATTCATTCAATGCTCGCCGGTTCCGCGGTTCCACATTGTTTGTTGTGAGGAGTCTGATATATTTAGTATATTTATATTTTAGTGCGACAGCCAGGGGTGACAGGCGCGTACGCGTCACAGGCAGCTTGCTGTTGCCAGGTTGGGTGGTTTTCCGCATTATTTTGAAGCCTGTTTACGGTGTGTTTTAACTGGGGTTTCGGCTGAAAGGCATATGAAATCTGGCACACCTTTGAACGCCGTTATAATACAGTGCTGATAATGAACGCCCTTTTGAACGCCGTTATACAGCGCTGAGAATGAACGCGTTCTCAATTACGTTCATCGAGCGGAAATACAGTACGTTCAGTTCACGTTCGCCCAAAATATGAACGCGTTCATGAACGATCGTTCATTGAACGCGTTCAGGTACATCACTGGGTGTAGATACGGCAATGAAACACTTAAGTCACAGGCTCCTCCAACAGTGCAACATATAGGACATAGAACAAATAAAACAGATACAATGAGTAAACCTATGTGGTAATAAACCTGCTTCTGATTGTGTTCCCTCCCTCTCTCCTCAGATGGAGACCCTCCAGTGGACGACGGGCGACTCCTCGCTGCCGGTGTCGGTGTGCAGCCTGCCCTGCCAGACGGGCGAGAGGAAGAAGGTGGTGAAGGGTGTCCCGTGCTGCTGGCACTGCGAGCGCTGCGAGGGATACCACTTCCAGGCCAGCGAGTTCACCTGCGAGATCTGCCCCTACGAGAAAAGACCCGACCAGAACCGAACCAGCTGCCAGCCGATCCCCATCATCAAGCTGGAGTGGAGCTCGCCCTGGGCTCTGTTTCCCGTCTTCATCTCCATCCTTGGCATCATCGCTACAACCTTTGCCATCGTCACCTTCGTCCGCTACAACGACACCCCCATTGTTCGCGCCTCGGGGCGGGAGATGAGCTACGTGCTGTTGACAGGCATCTTCCTGTGTTACATTATCACCTTCCCCATGATCGCTGCACCCGATGTGGTCGTCTGCTCTTTCCGACGCATCTTCCTGGGTCTCGGCATGTGTTTTAGTAACGCCGCGCTTCTCACCAAGACCAACCGCATCCACCGCATCTTCGAGCAGGGCAAGACGGCGGTGACGGCGCCACGGTTCATCTCCCCGGCCTCCCAGCTGGTCATCACCTTCTCGCTGATCTCAGTCCAGCTTCTGGGCGTTCTGGTGTGGTTCTCCGCCGACCCGCCTCACACCTTTGTGGACTACGGTGAGCAGCGTACGCAGGATCCCTCAAACGCTCGCGGTGTCCTCAAGTGCGATATCTCCGACCTGTCGCTCATCTGCTCGCTGGGATACAGCATCCTCTTGATGGTCACATGCACTGTTTACGCCATCAAGACGCGTGGCGTGCCAGAGACCTTCAACGAGGCCAAACCCATTGGATTTACTATGTACACAACCTGCATCATCTGGCTCGCCTTCATCCCCATCTTCTTCGGCACGGCTCAGTCGGCGGAGCGGGTGAGTTTGCCTCTCTGATAAATAATGTACTGTCATGTTTTATGTAATGTTCAGCCCTGCAGCAGGGTTTAGCTTATCAGTGGAAATAGACTGTCAGCAGCATCTACATGTACACACAGGCCTCCTGTATGTATTTATGTGACACTGACGACAGTCGAAAGTCCTGTTGTTTCTCAAAGTCAACTTTATTGTCAATCTTTCAGCTTGTGTGTACAGACGGAGAGATCGAAATGCCGTTTCCCACAATCCCGAATACAAAAATATATAAAAATATGTATCAAAATATGTATATCCTATAAATACACAATCGACAGACACATTTACTGTATACATATGCACACATTAAGACATAAATAAAAACACAACAATCGATACAAAATAACAGTCACTTCAATATCTTTGGGAAATGTACATTAGTGCAAGACTGTCCATAGCGGCGTAAAAAGCGTGGTGTTAAAGCTCTTTTTTACTCTACCGTTGGTTTTTTGGGGTATATTTTGAAAACTTGATATGACAACCAACATGTTTGGCAAAAAGTACACATAGAGATATCCAGATATTCAGTAAAGGCATTACTAATCCCACTCATGCTGTGAGCTAGGAACTCTTCTCTTGCTGTTTCATTTCAGATAGAAGACAAAAGTGGATTCTCGTTTTCATCAGCGTACCATTGTTTGAAAAGCTCTATGGCGAACTAGTTCACTCTTGAATTTGGAAACAGCCCTTTAACAAAATAACCTCAACTCAAAGTCCAATGTCTAGCTTGTTCCTGACCTTTAAACCACATGAAGAATGGAACAAGGATAGTGTTTTATCAGTTGACGATGTTAAAGCCTTCAATGTTTCCAAGCACTTTGTTTGTTTTGTCGTGACGCATAGTTTAAAAGTATCTTGACCTCGGGAAAAGCAGTTGGATAGATCAATCTCAAATCAAAGCCAACTTACTAATGTAGCATTTCCCTCCAAATCATGGTCGTAGGCTTTACTGATGAACCAGAATGTATTCAAACTTCAGAGCTTGAGCCTCTTCGGGGGGTGCTAACATTTAAACATACAGTACATTCTTCTCTTTCTCCGCCGTTACATAGAAGAGATTACTTTCTCCGTCACGTTGTTTCCAGAGCCATATAATAGAAGTGTTACGACATCTCCGTTCTCTCCAATGGACCAGTTTTTTACAGCAATGGCGGATCGTGGAGCCTCTCAATAGTTCCCCGGAAGTTAGCAGATCTGCGGCTAACAGCGCAGTAGAGTTGTAGCATAATAGACCGTTCGTGACGGACTTTTAAAGGTAAGAAGACGTTTAAAGATGTATATTGCGGATATTATCAGAACATCTGAATCAAATTAACTACACGTGTGTATTAAAGGATGTTAGTGGATTATCCCTTAAATCAGTATATTTTATTTTTTACGTTTACAGATAACAGATTAGGATTACTGAAACCACCATGAATTAAAGAAATGAATCTAATCTGAATTTTGAAGCCTTCCTTTCCTCCCTCTAAATATATCAAACATTAGGAAGTGTTGCTACTGACTTCCATTCAAGTTTAAGAAGATAATATTTGTTTTAAACAATTCAAAGCAAACAACAGCAACAGGCTCTTTAACCAAGGCAACGTTAGCCTAACATGTATCTTAACAGGTAAGATAGCTGTTCACACTATGTATATTTTCTGCTATTTTATTTCTATTTGAGATGTTTACATTTTCGATTGTTTAATTCTAGTCTTTTAACTGTCTTATGTACAATGCCTTGTCTTTTGCTGCTGCAAAGCAAACACATTTTTCCAAACATGTAAACTAGTTGTTCACACTAATCCTAATATTATCACTTAATATTAGCTAATTCGATTTTATTTTTGAAAACATATTGATGTAAATACATACACATATCGATTTGTTGTATAAATATTGCAAATCAAAAACTTTATTCACTAATAATTACCAAAAATCGTAGTTCTATCCCCTGTTATCAATGCATTCACATTGCCCGCCATGAACTTCCGGGGAACGATCCTCGTCTACATGAACCACGTGACGATAACCGTTTTTGGACTTCCGTTGTCGTAACTCTTCTATCTATATGGCGCTGGTTATTTCCAATGCCACAACAACTTCCTGTCAAACACGTAATCTCGCCTTCAAAATAAAAGCATTTAAATGAAACAGGAAGTTAACCTAAATTACATTTAAGATATATATATAAAACGAAAGCAACAAAAACAATGCAACATCCCCTTCAGTCTCATATAACACAAATTGGGTTATCTACAACTAGTTCAAACGTTTTTAACAAGCGGGTAATTGAACCTTTAACTGAGATTGTCAAAGTGAAAAAATGAAAAAATTCATTCAGGTACTGTTTCTTTTTTTTTAAAGGTAGGTCATGGACATTGTTTTGTGAGATGATCTTAATCTTTGTCCAACTCCTTTTAAGACTAAAACACTCTGAAAGGGTGCGTAAGGAAGCGCCATGATCTATGTATAGACACAGAAATAAAGACAATACTGTACATGTATCGCAGTGTGAGGCATTTTTGTTTGTTTATTTATTTAAAGGGCAGTGCACATTGATCAACATTGCTGTAAACGTGCCAGTATTAGACAGCAGGCTAATTTTCAACTGTTGTCCTTTTGGCGATATGTTAAATAACCACAACAAGACTAGAGAAATAAAAACATAATTAAAAAGCATACACTCAGATAGACAACAATCAATAGGAACAGACAAACATGCAAACAGATGAAATACTATCATACTATGATAAGTGTTCACATTTTTAATTGCATAAAAGCCAGTTCTTAAGATAGTGTTTAAATGTATGATAGGAGGTGTTATTCCTGATCTGTATTGGTGTTGTGTTCCAAAGTGTTGATGCCCTCACAGAGAAACACTGTTTACCAAAGGAACTGGACCTAAGAGGGACTACACAGTACCCTCTTAGGGCAGATCTTGTGGTTCTGCTGTTTGAATGTTTCTGCTGGGTGCCTTGCCGTTTATAATCTTAAAAATGAGACATGCATCAATGTGTTTTAAAAGATGTTCCCAGCTGAGCAGGTTATGTTTGTCCAGGATTTTGCAATGGTGGTATAGCTTAGGTTTTCTGTCCAACACTTTGAGAGCTTGTTTGTGAAGTGATAGCATAGGCCTTAATGTTGTGCTATTCGCCTGGGTCCAGCTGGTCATACAGTATGTTAGGTGGGGAAGGACCATGGCAGTCATATAGAGTTTTTGCTACAGGTATTGTCAAACAGTTCCTTATATATCTAAAGTTTGCTAGATTGTATTTAGTTATTTGCGTTACCTTTCTCACTTGTTTTTGAAGGATAGAGTAGTGTCAAGGATAATGCCTAGATATTTAAAATGTGTAACTGTTTGAATGACCTCCCCAGACACATAGACCTTGAGTTCACAGTGTGATACAGTGTTGGGCCTTGGTTTTTGCATGGACATACATGACAGTGTCATCGGCATACTGATGGAAAGTCATTTACATACAGGCTGAATAGAATTGGGCCCAGGATAGATCCCTGGGGTGCACCCAGTTCATTCCTCAGGGGTGGTGATGTCTCGCCACTTACCCTTACACACTGAACTCTGTCTGACAGATAGGAGCTCGTCCAGTCTATTGCACTGGGTGAGAAATTGAAAGACATTTTGTGAATGAGTACTTGATGATTGACTATCAAAAGCTTTCTTAAGATCTAAGAAGATTGCTCCAACAATGCCTCCTTTGTCCATTTTTGATTTGATATTTTCCACAAGGAAACAATTTGCGGTCTCGGCGAATGATTGGCTCGGAAGCCGAATTGCATGGGGTGTAGTGTGAAAGGACTACTGTTAAGATGTCCAGTCAATTGCTCAGCTACACATTTCTCAGAGATTTTAGACATGACGGGTGAAATACTAATGGGCCTACAGTTGTTTGCATCAGTTGTGTCCCCGGATTTGTGGGCTGGCACAACAATTGCTAACTTCCAGTCTTTTGGGAATGTTCCCCCCCTAAAAGAGGTGTTAATTATTTTGGTAATTGTCCCTGTGAGGGTAGTAGCATGTTTCTTTAGAAACAGAGAATCCAGTCCAAAGTGTCTTTTGATTTGGAATTTTTTAAAGAAGAAATTATAGAATTAACTTTGGATTCAGACGTCTCTGTCAGGGAGAAGACTGGCTGTGTACTATCAATAGGTATTCATAAGTATTACAGTTTCATTTATAATACAAAATACTTGTTGCATGGGCAGTGTATACTTGGTGTTTTGTTCTAGGGTAAATGGTAATTGAGTCAACAGGACTTTTAGGGTTTTGGAATATTTGGCCTACAAAACAATTGCATAGCACTGAAAGTACATGCTAAGAAACGACAAGATAAGAGGTACATTATTGATCCCAAATTGCGAAATGTTTACGTTGCAATAACATACAAAACAAAACGAGGCATTGCACATAAGTAGACATTAAAGAGTAGAAATAAATAATTCAGGAATTCAAACATCTCAAAATGGAATTAAAACGGCATTAAAAAGTAGAAAATATACAGTAGACTGTGAAGATAAAAAATCTATACAATCTGACAATCAAACACTATTGAAGTGTACTACAGGCTAGTTAGCGCGCCCTTGTTAGAGCAAATACGAACCCATTCCCTCACACTTTTGTACGTTATGTTTTGGTTTTGAGAAGGCACTACGCGTTCAAACAATGATTCAAACACTCTTACAAAGAAGTGACTACGGACCAGACATCTGAGCAGCCTGTAGTTGCTGTAAATCATAGAGAAACGCAGTGTCTAACATATGTTGAGGTTAGTTTTAGATTCAGGACTCATGACTTAGTTACTGCGTTCTGAATGATTGATGATTGATTAGATTCTGGTCACCACGGGCACAGCCTTGCCGGCGCTGCAGCTCCTCGACACAGAGCTAATTAGAGCGGCATCAAATGTAGCTCATTCAGACAACAGTTTTTGGGTTGAGTTTGCTGTAAGCGAGGAGCCAGATGGAAGATTATGCTCATTATGGAGTCTGTGGGGAGAGGACAGGTGGAGCCATCCACTGTCATTCCCTCCAAACTTTACCCGTCGCTTTTTCTTCTGCTACTGTTTCGTTATGTTTTGGGTTGATTATGTAAACATGTCAACTGATTTTCAATTAAGGTAAAACTAACCCGGCAATTTGTCTCACACACACACTTACCCCCAAAAGCCTGAAACGCCTCCATTGGACTCCTTTGTTTACTTCCTGAATATAATGACATCACTAAGTAACACTCGCGCTTCTATTGGCTAGCGCTCCAACACATTGTACGTGATAGGCTAAGGGGGCGGGACATCTCTAAGCGGTTGACCAATCACAACAGAGCCGGCCAGCTAACCAATCAGAGCAGACTGGGCTCTGGTTTCAGACAGAGGGTGAAAAGAGGTGCTGCAGCACAGGCAGTATGAGAACAATAAAGAGCTTTTTGAACATTAAAGAATGGAGACATGTAGAGACACTAGATACTGATATACACCTGAACATCAGCAGGAGAGGACTCTTTAAAGTAGAGACACTACATACTGATATACACCTGAACATCAGCAGGAGAGGACTCTTTAAAGTAGAGACACGACATACTGATATACACCTAAACATCAGCAGGAGAGGACTCTTTAAAGTAGAGACACTACATACTGATATACACCTGAACATCAGCAGGAGAGGACTCTTAAAGTAGAGACACTACATACTGATATACACCTGAACATCAGCAGGAGAGGACTCTTTAAAGTAGAGACACTACATACTGATATACACCTGAACATCAGCAGGAGAGGACTCTTTAAAGTAGAGACACTACATACTGATATACGCCTGAATATCAGCAGGAGAGGACTCTTTAAAGTAGAGACATTACATACTGATATACACCTGAACATCAGCAGGAGAGGACTCTTTAAAGTAGAGACACTACATATACTGATATACACCTGAACATCAGCAGGAGAGGACTCTTTAAAGTAGAGACACTACATACTGATATACACCTGAACATCAGCAGGAGAGGACTCTTTAAAGTAGAGACACTATATACTGATATACACCTGAGCATCAGCAGGAGAGGACTCTTTAAAGTAGAGACACTACATACTGATATACACCTGAACATCAGCAGGGAGGACTCTTTAAAGTAGAGACACTACATACTGATATACACCTGAACATCAGCAGGAGAGGACTCTTTAAAGTAGAGACACTACATACTGATATACACCTGAACATCAGCAGGAGAGGACTCTTTAAAGTAGAGACACTATATACTGATATACACCTGAGCATCAGCAGGAGAGGACTCTTTAAAGTAGAGACACTACATACTGATATACACCTGAACATCAGCAGGAGAGGACTCTTTAAAGTAGAGACACTACATACTGATGTACACCTGAACATCAGCAGGAGAGGACTCTTTAAAGTAGAGACACTACATACTGATATACACCTGAACATCAGCAGGAGAGGACTCTTTAAAGTGGAGACACTACATACTGATATACACCTAAAACATGTGCATTATAGGGCCCCTTTACGGAGCTAGTCCTAAAGAAAGTTTATGTTAAGTAATTGGTTAAGCTGTCCATCTTTGTTCCAGACTAAAGTATCTCATTAACTACTTAATAGAATATTTGATATAAATATTACATAATTTTAATGTAAGCAGATATTATGCTTTGGCATCATATTCAAGGTACAGACATGCTCAGATGAAGATTGCATCACTGTCCCCGAACAGACCGAGGTGTTGCATCAAGAAGCCTGCAGTAACCCCCCCCCTCCCAACCCCAGAGTCCATGAGTCTGCACACAGATGCCACTTCTTCTGCGCAAAATCTCTGCAGCGAAAAGAAACAGAATACACTCTCACGCAGAACATTTCATTATCGAAACACAGACGTTTTCTGTGATTACCCGGCAGACAGACTTTCGTTTGCTGGCCTAGGAGCATCAACACTGGAGAGAAACTCAACAAATACCTCGGGCATTATATCAATTATTTAGTGGAATCTGTTGAGTCTTCTGTTCAACTCTTTTTCAACTTGCTGCTGACACATCCTGCTTGCTGTGAACTGCAATAATGTGAGAGGTTTTCCTATCATTGGAGCAATTTGATTAACAAATACTTTTGATATCCATGTCTGAATTAGGGGTTACATATAAGTTGCTTTATTAAGTGACATTTATATAGCTTTCCATACTCAACAAAAACACGCCTCTTTGCCATACTGGTTCCAAAATGGTGGTACCAGCTCCCCATTGATATTAGGACCGCAGAAAGTCGTTGCAAACCTGTCTGTTTCCACTGCACCTTGGCCAAAATAAAAGTATATGGTCTGTAAGAAGCACTTCGAAAGGAATGAACGCAATTTAAATCGTTTGGCTTATTAAAAGCTATTTGCAGGATTCTTGCTGGTTTGAGTTTGTCTTCGTGGCTGATTGTACTTATTGTGAGTCGCTTCGTGTCAGTTAAATGTAACATAGTGTCATAAAGAAGCAGGTGAAATTAATACTTGAAGTTTATGTTTGGGTATTGCTTAAAGAACTTGAAGTTTCATATTAAGTCTAATCATCACAAAGTTCAAAGGCCTGTGATCGATGAATGAAGTTGACGTTCAAAAGTATTCGCTGGATGAATTTGCGGTTTAAGTTATAATACTATGTATTTGTAAAAAAGGACAAAACAAATAATATATTTTCTCCGCTGCCTTGGGTCTTTCGGGGCTTTGTTTTTTTTACATCTGTGATTTTGAGTGTATGCAGTGTTGCAAATGGTACACGTGTTTGTCGACCGCTTTAAAATCAAAACTGCTCAGATATCGTAGGTCAACTTTTCGAGACCCTCTATGAATCAGCCGTACTAACCTTCTACATCAGGGGTGTCAAACTCAATTTCATCGCGGGCCACATTAGCATTATGGTTGCACTCAAAGGGCCGGTTGTAACTTTAAGACGATATAAATATATAAAATAATGTATTATATGACATTACTGCCTCTGCATTGGATTATTATCGGATAGGGTAATAACTTCATAATTAACTACGTCTGAATGCAGAAGTCTAGGGCAAATAATTGCAAGTCTCTTCACTGTGCATGTCACAAAATGAGATGCATTGTGGGAAAGGTTGTTTATTGGCAATGTGGTTCTGTAAAACGGCATGTAACCGTATAATAAACATATTATATTCTTTGCAAGCTCTTGCGGGCCACATAAAATGAAGTCGCGGGCCGGATTTGGCCCCCGGGCCTTGAGTTTGACACCCCTGTTCTACAATCTTGTTTACAAGCCGAAATCAAAGGTAAGAAAAGAGTTGTGTTGGAGTTGTTCTCAGAGCGAAATGTCAGCAGTCAGGAGGTCAGAGGTCAGCCTGTTTATTTAGTGAGGGATCGACTCTGTGTTTTGCCTTTTTCAGGCGCAGTGACTCTCAGCAAGGTCCACTTTTATCGTTAAAATGCACGGAAAACAAAAGTTAATATTCGTCTAAATCCAGATCAAAAGTCCAAAAACAACTTGCATTTTTAATCCAGGTGGAAACTCATCGTGCTGACAGCCTGGCACTACTCCCCTGTATTATATCGTGGCAGTAAAGTTGCTGTATGCAAACTTTCTAAACTTTGGTGTTGATTTATTCAGAAACATTTGTACTTTCCGCTCAGCATCCAGAAATCTCCGTCTCTCTGCCGGATACATTTCACAGTTTTTATTTTATATATTTCATCCATCAACAAACAACAATAACAAAAAGTGTCTCTATAACGCTTTAAATCCACCTTAGAGAACAAAAAGTATTTCTTGGAGTTTCATCATCTGAGTTATTGTGCCTGTTCAAAAACAACAAAAAGAACAAGACAAGACAACAATAATAATTGTTGACTGCAGAATGTTGATTTCAAGACTAAACTATATGTGGAGGAAACGTCTGAAGCAATTGGAAACAGGACTCAGAGGCACGAGGAGAGCTGGAGCTTTGACGGCAAACACTGACGGTTTATTTGGAGTCACGGCCGGAGAATTCACGAGACAGGTGGTGTGTTACGGCGGCTGCCAAACCAATTCTGAAGAACTCTTTCTGCAGCTCGAGGTTTTAACTAGTTCAGAGTGTAATAATCAACATTCTTCATCAGTGAGACAAAACATTATGGACCCTGAATCTAACTAGAGCTCTCGCCCATAGAAAAGACTGCCCCAGGGAACCTTCGTCCAGTGCTTGAATTGGAATCAAAAAGGAGCCAGTACTCTAAATCAGCAATTGTTTCAAGTCAATTTATTTATACAGCCCAAAAACAAGTATTTGGCTCAAAGTCATAGTATATCCTATAATGCTGGTGGGTTTGTCTCTTTACTGTATATTTTAGAAAGGCTCACTGTACGTAAACAAAATGCCTCAGGGTGCATCTGAGATTAGAGGGGGTGCAGGGGTAAAGTGCTATTTTTACAAGTGGGGAGTGGACCTGACACCCAAATGAAGAGATATATGGATACCTCTCAACATCCATATGAAACAACTGCAAACAGATTTACTTTTTCTTTATGGACATAAAAGGAAGTAAAGCCTGACCTACTGGCGGCTGGTTAAATGACTCCTCGTCCCTGAGTACACTCACCATCTTTCAGCAAGAAAGGAGAGAGGGAATCCTTGTCCGGCGACAACCGCTGTCTTTTCGCACTATTATTAAGCCACGCTAACATTTTCGAAATGCTAACGTTATGTGATGTCTTTTCTGCTTTAGTCTATCGCTTCTATCGTCTTAGATGCGTCATGAGATGCCGCTGGCCGCCAAAAGTGCCAATTCAAGCACTGCCTACGTCCCTGAACAGTAAACTACCTCATGGCGGCTTGTGCTCTGTCACAGACTGGCAACAACAATGCGCCCAAGCTGCTCCTCCTAAAGAGAGATAGCAGCGATACCCAAGGCCGTAGACCTGTGCCGTGGGAAAGGAGACGGTGAGGGGAGAACACGATGAACCGTGTCGAAAGCAAATTATTCCCTAACACTATAAAGATAATTAATCATAGTGTTTAAGAAGTGATGTTAGGATTAAAGTAATGTCAAGCACTTATTTTCTTTAATCACATCGAGCTATAAAAACACAGATTCAGAGATTTAATTGTATACCAACCCGTCCCTGATGTTATTTAAAAGGTTATTGATTGGCATGAATGCAATTATATTTATTCCCCATCTTTACGACATGAACTGCTCTGTTTACCAGCCAGTGAAGAAAAGCACACTGGCTTGTGTTGTGTGCTACATGCGGAGTGGCGTGAACATTGCCAAAGTAGACTTCCCTAAATTGTTGGTCTGCATACGGAAAAATATAAAGACTATCATCAAAGGCTACAATTGATGGATGTAGCTTAACGCCTCATATGCAGTATGTTGACATGTCTAGCAACGTAAGGTTTCATAACCAACGAATACACATGTATTACACCATCATTACACCTGTAGTACACCCATGTAATTGTAATGTATGTATTACACTCCTAAAACCCGCATTACACTTGTATGACCCCTCCCCCCCATTACGAACTGGTTCCTGAAGCGTCAGAAGTTCCGAAGTGGGGTCAAGGGGGATAAGCAGACACATGTGGAGTTTATCCGTGATTTGACTTCTCATTTTCAGCAGTGGTGCGCGGCAGCAAAGGTTGCCAGTTTTGACGGTCTTTGTGAACTCATTGTATTGGAACAATTTAAAGAGGTTATCCCTCTGTTACAAAAAGGTTCGATGAAAAAACTAGGAATTAAATAAGAGTCACCAAAAATGTATCCTTAGGTGCTTTTATTAACACCAACGTGCTGAAAAAACACAAAGTAACAAGGATTGTACAGGAAGAAATCAAAACCCTGCTATATACATACAGGTCGAGGACACATACCTGGTCCCTCTCTGCTCTACCGCCACAGTCAGACTCCCCTCAAAACACTTGTGGCCAGGGTGTTATACATGTTAAGCCCCTCCCCATAGGATAATCCACTATTTATACCCCTAACCAATGTCATTCTAATCTACAAACACATTCACAATGGAAGACAAATTACCCAAACACACCACATCAAAATAGGTCAACATATTATCTCTTTGACCACAGAAGCCCCAAACAATAACATTTTTATACTTGCAAGAAAAGTGCCACCCGCGCCCATGCACTACATGGTATGCTCCAATTGCGCACAGGTGTTCCCACTGATTGAGCCTCTACTTAAGGCTGCTTCTTTCTGTGGCCCTGTTTGGCCTTCACAACCTTGAAGGAGAGGGTAAGCAGGTTACTTGCAAAAAGACTTCCAATAAATTAGGTTTGAACAAACAATGACTTGGGTTTTATTTGATCAAATGTGTGTTACCCTCAGTGTGCCTTTTACCATGCCCCTATGCCAACTGTGATGAAGGCTTCTTCTTCACACCCTCAGCGTGTGGCCACTTATGGAAATGAGCAGAAACCTTCTACCGCGCTTAGAGCTGCTGAATTAGCGGATGATTTTGTGTCGACACAAAAGGGCAGTTTTACAGAGAAGTGGTCTAGGGGTGATTGGAGACGTGGAGAAGATGGAGGCTATTCCCGCGGTGGTGCAAAGTGTTCACCGGGCTCCTCCCGTAGATGTGCAGGTCCGGGGCGATCCGAGGGTGCCAGAGTGGATCTGTGTAATTATTGCCGAGAAGAGGGTCATTGGAAGGAGCCGTGTCCGTTGCTGGAACCTGAGGGGAAGCCTCGTTCTTCATCACATGCTCCAGCCATGTGTTCTGCCGTTTTGGTTAAAAAGCCGCAGGGTGTAGGATCGGGCACGGTGCCTGATAAGAAGCTGGTTTGTGCCGACTTGGATGTGGGTTCTGTTTTCGAGCCGTTCATAACGGAAGCCGTTGTATCAGTAGTCGGTAGTGACAAGTATGTTCCGATTAAGGTGTTGCGTGATACAGCGGCTAGATACTCATTCATTGTTGAGTCAGTATTGCCTTTTTCATCAGAGACAGAGACGGGGGATTGTGTGCCGATGAGGGGCATGGAGGCGGGCTTGATTCCTGTGCCACGTCATACAGTAGTGCTGGATTGTGAGCTGGGGAGTTGTGTCTATCGGCGTGCGTCCCGCGTTGCCACTTGATGGGGTACAGATGATTTTGCGCAACGATCTTGCTGGTAGTGCTGTGTGGGCGGGTGTGCCACCGCCCGTGGTGGTTTCCAGGCCGGTGGCATCTGTAGAGCCAGATGAGAGCGGTTTGCAATTTCCAAGTGTGTTTCCAATTTACACTATTACGCGTGCGCAGAGCCGTAGGATGTCTACTGACCTACCTGTTTCGGAGTGTAGAAAAATTGGTCCAACACGGTCCTTGGACTTTGAGATCGAGAAGAAGAAGAAGAAGAAGAAGAAGAAGAAGAAGAAGAAGAAGAAGAAGAAGAAGAAGAAGAAGAAGAAGAAGAAGAAGGCCCAAGAGGCTCAACGCCTGCCAACCCAAGGAGGAGTGGGATATAAAGGCAGTGGAGGCGAAGAAGCAGTACGAAATCGCAAGGCAAGAGTTCAAAGACAGCGGCGGAGGAGGAGCGTCCTCCAGTCCTAATAAGGAAAGTAAAAAAGCTGGAGTTAAGAAGAAGGATGTTGGGTTGTCGTGGATCCCTTCGGGGCCCCGTCTTACGGGGGGGGGGCTGTGATGCCCCTGTGGGTGCATCAGTAGAGAGGACGTGGCTGTTCTGTCTGTGCTGCCTTGGCTCCAGTGAGTACCTTGATTGCAGTGACTCCTGGGTCCGGCGTCCTGCAGCTATTTAGAGCCTCTCTGCTCCTCTCTGTGCTCTCTCTGCTTTCTCCTGCAGGCTCTGATGACTATACCCAGTACTTGATTTGAACTGTTGGTGCAAATAAACACCCTTTTCTACCCGTTGACATGTTGTGTCTCCTTTTTGTTGTGGCCTTTTTCACCTTTATTACACCCATGTTACACCGTTATCACAGCAGTATAACACCCTTATTATATCCATTTGACACTATTATTAGACCCATAATGCATATTAATTAGGGATGTAACGATACCAAAAACTCACGGTACGATAAAAAGTCCACGGTATGATATGTATCGCGATATTGAAACATACTTTTTGTACAGCATTTTAGTAGGATAGTAGTATTTTAAAGTATCAACAATATAATAATCAGACCCTGCAATAGAATAAATCAAGTTTCACTTTAGTTTTTCAAGTAACTCAACTCTAACTCACTCACTCACTCACTCACTCACTCACTCACTCACTCACTCACTCCCTCACTCACTCACTCACTCACTCACTCACTCACTCACTCACTCAGCATCATCAAGGTTATCTTTTAGGGATATGAGCATGTCCACATTTCCAGGTAGAAGCTGGGATGTTTGGGCGTTTGCAAAACCCCCTGCTGTGGAAACAACTCTCTCGCTTGGTACTGGTGTTGCTGGGACAGAGAGATATGCTTTGGCCATGGGTGACAGCAGTGGGTCAAACTGTGCGTTGTCTCTCCACCACTTCAAAAACAATACAGTGTTTGCCAAGAAGGTGAGGCTTATTGACAGAGATATAAATATACTGTTGGTACTTGTCAGTATCTCTAGGTATGTACATGTAGCCCTGTACATACGATGTCCTTTTGTGTTATCTGTTGTTTTATGTTCATGTTGTAACCTACGTGTTGCCATGTTGGACAGGTCTCCCTTGAAAAAGAGATCGATGATCTCAATGGGACCACCTGGTTAAATAAAGGTTTAAAAAAAAAAAAAATTATTTCAAAAAAAAAAAATCGCGGTACATTTTGTCAGTCTCACGACGGTATTGAGACATCTCATTTACCGCGATATCGCGATATTTGATATATCGTTACATCCCTAATATTAATACATACCCCATTTTATACCCATGTCACATCCATGTTTCATCTATATTACACTATTATTAGACCCATTTTACACCCATGTGACACGAATATATCATCCATATTACACCCATCAGGGCCGGCCCTCGGCATAGGCAGTATAGGCGAATGCTAAGGGCGCATCAACCCATAGGGGGCGCCGAAAATTGAAAAAAAAAAAAAGTAAGAAATAAAAAAATATATATATTTTTAAATTTCATAACAACACAATTTCCCGATTTTGGATCAACAAAGTACATCTTATTATCTTATACTAACAGAACTACGCCTATATTGCGTACAGCACCCATAAACTATGGCACCCCCCCCCCCAAAATCAAGTTGAACCGCCCCAGCCCCAGTAAAAACCAAAGGTTTATGTGAAATTGTTCTTTTTTTGAAATAATGGTTTTAGTGTGCAATTATAGGTTTTAATTTTGTCTTTGTATTCATTTAAAATAAATCAAACTCCCAAAAAACGTACACAGCTTCTGTGTGCTTTTATTAACATTGGAATTTACTGTGTAAGCGGCCGTGGGGGGGGAGCTTTAGAGAGCTCTCTCCTGAAAGACTGAGCGGCTCTGATAACCTCAGCTCAGTGAGGTAAAGGCACACCTCTATATGATCATTATAGTTATAAAAGAATAAGAGAACAGGTGAAAAACAGGTATAAAATACTGACAGTACAAAAAAGTTGTTATTAATAAACAAGAATACAGTTTGAAAGGGGAGTGATTTGTAAAATATCCATAAAGAAAAAGAAAATCTGCTTACAGTTCTGTTTCATATGGGTGTTGAGAGATGTTTCCATAGATCTCCTAATGTTGCTCTCAAAGTGCACCAGATTGATGCTTTTACCGTGCACGTGCGAATCATAGTGAGTGTCTGCAGCTAAAATCTTGCCTAGGGCGGCAAATTGGTCAGGGCCGGCCCTGACACCCATTGTACACAGCTTGTAGGAAAGGGAAACTCTGGACAGCAATTGGACCAAACTCTCTTTTGTGGGATTTCATAATGAGAAAACTGCTTCTGATGTCCAAACGTTATCGAGAGCTTTCAGTAGACCTAGGCAGCGGCTGCAGGCGCTTCCCTCCCTCAGGAACAAGTGGTGCATTGGTTTTTAGAGGCGTCTAAAAGGATGTTGGTAATATGTAAAAGTCAAAACTCCTCTCTGTCTGTCTTAATAAATGTCGTATTAAACGGAGCGTTTATTGATCCGCTGCTGTAGATCTTCGTTTGTACTGGAAGTCTTTCCGCCGGTGTTTCTCGCGCGTGATGACGGCAGAGGGTTTCTATCACCGTCTGCAGAATAATGAACTCATGATCACACACTCGTCTGTCGCTCCGTCAAACTCACAGCACATTGTTTATCACGCTGAACGTCTATTTGTGGGTTCAGTCTGTTCCGTCGAATATTCTCTGTGAGGTCTGAAAATATCCACCAGTCAGTGGAGGAGTCTAACGAAGCACTGAAGGATTTCACACAAGTACAACTCTGAGGTGTTTGTACGACTGATCATTTTAGTTTCATACTTGGTTGTTAGATAAACTCCGTGGTTGAAAGTAACTAAGTACATTTACTCAAGCACTGCGCTGTTGTTGAGGTCGTGTTCTCATTGGATCCAACTCCACTACAGTTTGGAAGCAAATGTTGTACTTTTTACTTATTACATGTATTTCACATAATTAGTTTGCAGGTAATACACTGATGTGGAGAAACCTGGCCATAAGGAATAGTTATTAAAGTTAAAAAAACCATCTCTTTGATAGATAGAGATAGATGGAGAGACAGATGGATAGATAGATAGATAGATAGATAGATAGATAGATAGATAGATAGATAGATAGATAGATAGATAGATAGAGGGATGGAGGGATGGAGAGAGAGATGGATAGATGGATATATAGATGGAGAGAGAGATGGATAGATAGATAGATAGATAGATAGAGGGATGGAGAGAGAGATATATAGATGGATGGATGGATGGATAGAGAGAGAGAGAGAGAGAGAGAGAGAGAGAGAAAACAAGGTGATAATAAGAGAATTGTAGACACTAGAAATAATCAGTCCAAAATATTTCTGAAATAGAAATAAAATAGCATTAAAAAATATATATATCCATGAGGAAACTATACATGTGGAAATACACATTTCCAGTAACAAATATAATGCAGCATATTATTGTGCCTTTTCTCTTTGGAGGTTTCATGGGAGGGATCCATAGCATGCTGTCGTGTGCTCATGTGCAGGTGGATATCAGTATGTTGAGCCTCTATTGTGACATGTTTCCATGCTTTAATGTTCACAAAGCTCTTTATCTGTGTGGGGGAGAAACTCCCTCTGGAGGAACACGGGGATTTGATCCTTTGCGACCATTTACATGCACAAAAACCTATACCACACTACGGGGAAGGGAAAACCCCAAAGAACCAAACAATGGCCCCGTCAAATCTAAGGAAAACCTAGCCTGGTTTAACAAGAACAAAATCATATCAATAAATCCCCCCAGCCCTACTTTGGACCCAATCACAGAGAGAGAGACCCGGTCTGGAATAAACCCCACTGTATTCCCCTCGCTCTCAGAAGTGTTGGAGCTGAACCGATGCCGGACAGAAGGTCAGGCTGTGGATCTGCAGCTCTCTGGATGACATTTACAGTACGGGAGCAGCAGCAGTGGGCTGAGTGCTAATAAGCACATCAGATGGTCCCTGAATGCAGCACCGGGGAGGCGTTCACTGGCAGGTAGATGGAGAGGAGTGAGGGCCGCTGCCTCCATACATAATGGAGCACTTTGATATTCAGTCGGGGGATCCCAGATTATATTAACGTGCAGCCTCCACCGGGAACACACTCTGACCTCCGCGGATGAGCTACTTTATCATATTGATATGCTAACGCTGCTGTTGCTAGTGTTGTTATCGCCGTCTACAAACTAGGGATGCCAGCGATTATTCGAATATTCGCTACAGTCTCCATAATCGAATATTATTTTTAAAAATCGATTTTATTTATATATTTGTTTTATATTATTTATGTTTTTTTTTTTTTCCTGGCTTAGTTTCAACCAAAATATATATAAATATATATATGCTAATAATAGTAATAGTATTAATAATTGTAAATGGCCATTGGTCACACCACCAGTTTGTTTTACTGTAAACTGGAGGAAGCCTGCGTGCAGAGCAGACTGCTATTCGGGGGGGGTCGAATAATCGATTATTATTCGCCAGGGCTGCCGAATAATCGATTTTGATCATGGTCAGTTTCTGGAAACCCGTCTACAAACACTTCACACTAACAGGAGTTATCTGGGAGGAGAAGGACATCACACAAACGTACTGTCATACAATCAAATGAATGAAACGATTAAGCTCAGTGGAGAAAGTGTGTGTTCTGCTTTCTTTTCAAATGTGCCTCATGTATTTCTTTGTAGGGTTTTCCACGATTTGGGAGCCTATAGTGGATAATCCCCAATTATAATTTGGGGTATTTGATTAAAAACAATAGATAATTGGTGAAATAAGAAGATGCCAGACCATTAAGAGCTTTACCAGGGTTATCTGATAGATCTATCTATCCATCCATCTATTATTATATATATCTCCTATTCATTTTGCAAAGCACACAAGATGATATTCCAAAACCTCAGGGATTAAAGAGGACATATAGCGGTCATGTTCAGGTGTATATCAGTATGTAGTGTCTCTACTTTAAAGAGTCCTCTCCTGCTGATGTTCAGGTGTATATCAGTATGTAGTGTCTCTACTTTAAAGAGTCCTCTCCTGCTGATGTTCAGGTGTATATCAGTATGTAGTGTCTCTACTTTAAAGAGTCCTCTCCTGCTGATGTTCAGGTGTATATCAGTATGTAGTGTCTCTACTTTAAAGAGTCCTCTCCTGCTGATATTCAGGTGTATATCAGTATGTAGTGTCTCTACTTTAAAGAGTCCTCTCCTACTGATGTTCAGGTGTATATCAGTATGTAGTGTCTCTACTTTAAAGAGTCCTCTCCTGCTGATGTTCAGGTGTATATCAGTATGTAGTGTCTCTACTTTAAAGAGTCCTCTCCTGCTGATGTTCAGGTGTATATCAGTATGTAGTGTCTCTACTTTAAAGAGTCCTCTCCTGCTGATGTTCAGGTGTATATCAGTATGTAGTGTCTCTACTTTAAAGAGTCCTCTCCTGCTGATATTCAGGTGAATATCAGTATGTAGTGTCTCTACTTTAAAGAGTCCTCTCCAGCTGATGTTCAGGTGTATATCAGTATGTAGTGTCTCTACTTTAAAGAGTCCTCTCCTGCTGATGTTCAGGTGTATATCAGTATGTAGTGTCTCTACTTTAAAGAGTCCTCTCCTGCTGATGTTCAGGTGTATATCAGTATGTAGTGTCTCTACTTTAAAGAGTCCTCCCCTGCTGATGTTCAGGTGTATATCAGTATGTAGTGTCTCTACTTTAAAGAGTCCTTTCCTGCTGATGTTCAGGTGTATATCAGTATGTAGTGTCTCTACTTTAAAGAGTCCTCTCCTGCTGATATGCAGGTGTATATCAGTATGTAGTGTCTCTACTTTAAAGAGTCCTCTCCTACTGATGTTCAGGTGTATATCAGTATGTAGTGTCTCTACTTTAAAGAGTCCTCTCCTGCTGATGTTCAGGTGTATATCAGTATGTAGTGTCTCTACTTTAGTGTCTCTACTTTAAAGAGTCCTCTCCTGCTGATGTTCAGGTGTATATCAGTATGTAGTGTCTCTACTTTAAAGAGTCCTCTCCCTTTCTCTATAGTCTTCGTGGGGTTAATGTTGACACAGATGAAGACTCCGTTGAGTCAGAGCCCTGTGGTGAATGTAAATGTGGATAAAAGTGCTGACTCAAAACCTCATCTGGAAGCTTCCCCTCTCGTAACCCCTCATCACTTCCCTTATCACTCCCTCATGGCCCACATTTTGCAGATAATCCGCCCAAATTCAATTACAATGTTTTGCAGTTGATCAATTCAGTTTGTTGGGATTTGTGCAGCCTTCTTTCCTTAAAATCCCATTCCAGTGAAATGACACTGCATTGTAATCTACATTTCAAAGGTCAGCCAAAGCTGCATCAGAGGTTCACGTTTGTTTTCTAATCAAAGTCCGCAGAAGTCTTCGGGGCGGATTGATGTCAAGGTTTGCTTTTAAAAACTGCTAGCCTAGCTCAATGAAAAATATAATTTAATTGAAATAAAGCTTGATCTAAATCTCTCTTTTAACGTCATCGTCCTGTGTGGTTTATAAAAGATGCAGATATAACTCAACGTGTATCAGGAAACTAACTAATTTATAACATGTTCATCTATTTTAGAGAAGTTGGACTCTCTAAATCTTTTAAATGTTAATTTACTAAAGCAATATATGTGAAAGTAAAGAAACCGGACAGTTCTGTGCTGTAATGCTTGTTTAACTCCACAGAACTCCACCTGGACACATAAGCTACACGGATAAATAAGATGTTGTTTCTTCGGTGGTGAACAATATACAAACGTGTTGTTGTTGTTGTTGTTGTTGTTGTTACCACACTAAGCCCTTCTGCCTCTCTTTAAAAAAAAACAGTGAGAGCAGCGATTAGCTTTGCTCCGTTGCTAATCTTCCTCACGAGCCGCAGACATTGGAGAGGAAGTCGATACGGACCGCCGGTTATTGCCTGCCATCCATAGCTGTCGTTTAAAAGTGGATTCTTTGCATTGTGTGTGAGGAGCGGTCGCTGGGGGACACGAGGAGAATCTGTTAGCAGTTTAAAGCTGGAACAGAGGCTGTGTTTGAAATGTACTGCGCACTACATCCTCCAGTATACGTCATACCAGTTTTGATAACATGTATGTCATTTGACCGCCATCTTGGCTGTGTAACGGAAGTTGTAAAAATGTTAAATGTAGTGTTTTTTATTTCTAATACACACACAACTGTACTAGCAACACATATTTATTCTGCTCATCAGCATGTAGTGTCTCTACTTTAAAGAGTCCTCTCCTGCTGATGTTCAGGTGTATATCAGTATGTAGTGTCTCTACTTTAAAGAGTCCTCTCCTGCTGATGTTCAGGTGTATATCAGTGTGTAGTGTCTCTACTTTAAAGAGTCCTCTCCTGCTGATGTTCAGGTGTATATCAGTATGTAGTGTCTCTACTTTAAAGAGTCCTCTCCTGCTCATGTTCAGGTGTATATCAGTATGTAGTGTCTCTACTTTAAAGAGTCCTCTCCTGCTGATGTTCAGGTGTATATCAGCATGTAGTGTCTCTACTTTAAAGAGTCCTCTCCTGCTGATGTTCAGGTGTATATCAGTATGTAGTGACTCTACTTTAAAGAGTCCTCTCCTGCTGATGTTCAGGTGTATATCAGTATGTAGTGTCTCTACTTTAAAGAGTCCTCTCCTGCTGATGTCCAGGTGTATATCAGTATGTAGTGACTCTACTTTAAAGAGTCCTCTCCTGCTGATGTTCAGGTGTATATCAGTATGTAGTGTCTCTACTTTAAAGAGTCCTCTCCTGCTGATGTTTCAGGTGTATATCAGTATATAGTGTCTCTACTTTAAAGAGTCCTCTCCTGCTGATGTTCAGGTGTATATCAGTATGTAGTGTCTCTACTTTAAAGAGTCCTCTCCTGCTGATGTTCAGGTGTATATCAGTATGTAGTGTCTCTACTTTAAAGAGTCCTCTCCTGCTGATGTCCAGGTGTATATCAGTATGTAGTGTCTCTACTTTAAAGAGTCCTCTCCTGCTGATGTTCAGGTGTATATCAGTATGTAGTGTCTCTACTTTAAAGAGTCCTCTCCTGCTCATGTTCTGGTGTATATCAGTATGTAGTGTCTCTACTTTAAAGAGTCCTCTCCTGCTGATGTTCAGGTGTATATCAGTATGTAGTGTCTCTACTTTAAAGAGTCCTCTCCTGCTGATGTTCAGGTGTATATCAGCATGTAGTGTCTCTACTTTAAAGAGTCCTCTCCTGCTGATGTTCAGGTGTATATCAGTATGTAGTGACTCTACTTTAAAGAGTCCTCTCCTGCTGATGTTCAGGTGTATATCAGTATGTAGTGTCTCTACTTTAAAGAGTCCTCTCCTGCTGATGTTCAGGTGTATATCAGTGTGTAGTGTCTCTACTTTAAAGAGTCCTCTCCTGCTGATGTTCAGGTGTATATCAGTATGTAGTGTCTCTACTTTAAAGAGTCCTCTCCTGCTTATGTTCAGGTGTATATCAGTATGTAGTGTCTCTACTTTAAAGAGTCCTCTCCTGCTCATGTTCTGGTGTATATCAGTATGTAGTGTCTCTACTTTAAAGAGTCCTCTCCTGCTGATGTTCAGGTGTATATCAGTATGTAGTGTCTCTACTTTAAAGAGTCCTCTCCTGCTGATGTTCAGGTGTATATCAGTATGTAGTGTCTCTACTTTAAAGAGTCCTCTCCTGCTGATGTTCAGGTGTATATCAGTATGTAGTGTCTCTACTTTAAAGAGTCCTCTCCTGCTGATGTCCAGGTGTATATCAGTATGTAGTGTCTCTACTTTAAAGAGTCCTCTCCTGCTGATGTTCAGGTGTATATCAGTATGTAGTGTCTCTACTTTAAAGAGTCCTCTCCTGCTCATGTTCTGGTGTATATCAGTATGTAGTGTCTCTACTTTAAAGAGTCCTCTCCTGCTGATGTTCAGGTGTATATCAGTATGTAGTGTCTCTACTTTAAAGAGTCCTCTCCTGCTGATGTTCAGGTGTATATCAGCATGTAGTGTCTCTACTTTAAAGAGTCCTCTCCTGCTGATGTCCAGGTGTATATCAGTATGTAGTGTCTCTACTTTAGCTGGCTCGCTCTGTTGTGATTGGCCAACCACTTAGAGATGTCCCGCCCCTTAGCCTATCACGTACATGTTGGAGCACTAGTCAATAGAGAAAGTAACCTTAAAAATCCAATTAATTTGGCTTTTATTGTATACAGCAACATAAGGAATGTATCAGCATAAGACACAACAACAACAACAACAACAACAACAACAACAACAACAACAACAACAATTCAAGAAATATAATTAGAAAAGATAAATCGGGAATGTTATGCAAAATGATATAAATAGCAAAAAATAATGAATTAAAATTAAATTAAAGGGAAAAGAGTGAACAAGGAAATGAAGGGAAAGGAGATAATGATAGTAATTATTGCTCGGACTGGAATTAATATGTAAGTGAGGGATGTTAGGAGGTATCAGAGGAGAGAGCCAACACTGATAACGATAATTGAGTGCGCAAATTAAATTTGACAACAATACATTAATAATCCTGTCCAGTCCTGGTATGGGAGGACGGCGTCTTTATTACAAACCCTACAGTCAGTTTTATAACCCAAGTAAAACATCCAGAGCTTTCTCTAAAGGCAGAGGGTTTCATATGCCGGACGCACTTTACATCTCCTTGATGCAAAGATGTGATAATGAGCCAACAGTATGAGTTTAATATATCTGGACATACCGACTGAACAATACCAACATATTTCAAAATAACCTGACGGATAAACTCATTATCATTCTGAAATGCAGACCCTTGTTGAGGTTTTAAATCATCATCAGCTTCTATTGGCTAGTGCTCTAACACATGGGGGCGGGACATCTCTAAGAGGTTGACCAATCACAACAGGGCCGGCCAGCTAACCAATCAGAGCAGACTGGGCTCTGGTTTCAGACAGAGGGTGAAAAGAGGTGCTGCAGCACAGGTAGTAGGAGAACAATAAAGAACTTTTGTAACATTACAGCAAGGAGACAAGTAGAGACACTACATACTGATATACACCTGAACATCAATAGGAGAGGACTCTTTAAAGTAGAGACACTACATACTGATATACACCTGAACATCAGCAGGAGAGGACTCTTTAAAGTAGAGACACTACATACTGATATACACCTGAACATCATCAGGAGAGGACTCTTTAAAGTAGAGACACTACATACTGATATACACCTGAACATCATCAGGAGAGGACTCTTTAAAGTAGAGACACTACATACTGATATACACCTGAACATCAGCAGGAGAGGACTCTTTAAAGTAGAGACTCTACATACTGATGTACACCTGAACATCAGCAGGAGAGGACTCTTTAAAGTAGAGACACTACATACTGATATACACCTGAACATCAGCTGGAGAGGACTCTTTAAAGTAGAGACACTACATACTGATATACACCTGAACATCATCAGGAGAGGACTCTTTAAAGTAGAGACACTACATACTGATATACACCTGAACATCAGCAGGAGAGGACTCTTTAAAGTAGAGACACTACATACTGATATACACCTGAACATCAGCAGGAGAGGACTCTTTAAAGTAGAGACACTACATACTGATATACACCTGCACATCAGCAGGAGAGGACTCTTTAAAGTAGAGACACTACATACTGATATACACCATGTTGTATTATATCACTTGGTGTTATGATGCTGTCTGCTTGGTCCACATGGTCTCTTCTATTTCTCTCTCGGGCCTCAGCTGCTCTCAGATCAGCTTCATTTAAACTCGTTTTGCTTTAGTCAGGGAGGGTATAGTCCAGGTCGCAGAAACCGAGAGCTGCACAGTCACAATATTTAGCCCTCAATTAACAATTTATACTTCAACCTTAAAGATTTAAAGCCTCTCTACACATTTCTATACCTTTTTCTCAGTGAGATGCAACTGATATGTATGTTGTGCGTCACCCAGCTGTTGACGTAAATGCAGTCATAAAACAAACGTCACCTTTCACTCAACGCAACCTCAAGATGCTCAATTCGAAAGGATCTGTATTGGATCCGAAACTAGCCTGAAGTGGACATCCCAAATAACGAGTGGTTTCCCATTAGTTGGCGTGCCAGCACTTCCTCACCTTCCTCCCTTAATCCTCCTCCTCCTGACCTTCACTCTGTTGCTGGGGTTTCTGTTTCGGTGATAACAGCTTGTGCCGGAGAGACCAAATATATCACCTCGGAGCTCGTGTTTTTCTCCCAGGCTCACAAATGGGTTTACGCTTCAGCGTGTGGCATACATTTTCATAATGATTCCTCGATGTGTTCGCTGGATCCGAGCTGCTGTTTCAGGCTCTCGGGGGGGGGGGGGGGGGAACGTCCCATCTGTCGCCACGTTTTTTTTGCTTCCTTCCTCTTCCTGTTTCCCCAAATCCTCCCCGCTGAGGATTCCCCGCCGTTACATTGACACTCATCGTCACGGGGCCATTAAACTGGGCCCCTCGACTTCATGTGAGGCGGTTGCCATGGTGATGCAGGTGGTCACTGAGCAGTTGTGGTGGGCAGTGTTGCATGCTGGGACAGTGAGCGTGTGCACAGGTGTGTGTAGTGACAGTGAGCGTGTGCACAGGTGTGTGTGTAGTGACAGATGCTGGAGGGGAGAGGAAATGAAATTGTGTGTGTGTGTGTGTGTGTGTGTGTGTGTGTGTGTGTGTGTGTGTGTGTGTGTGTGTGTGTGTGTGTGTGTGTGTGTGTGTGTGTGTGTGTGTGTGTGTGTGTGTGTGTGTGTGTGTGTGTGTGTGTGTGTGTGTGTGTGTGTGTGTGTGTGTGTGTGTGTGTGTGTGTGTGTGTGTGTGTGTGTGTGTGTGTGTGTGTGTGTGTGTGTGTGAACATTTTGTGGTTTATCTGAATCGGTCCTCACATTGCCTTACATACAAGAATGTGTGTGTATGTGTTGGTTGCAAAAAACATTTGTGGGTGTTTTTACTCTGTCCAGACCATTCTGCAAGTACAAGTGTGTGTGTCCATGTGTGAATGTGTATTGGTTTAATAACTTGCAACGGTCCTCAGTGTGTGAGTCAGAAAATGTTGTGGGTCTTTTTACCTGGCCTTAACTAAATTGTTAAGGGCCACCAATTGCAATAGTGTCTGTGTATATGTAGTGTAAGTGATTGTGTGTATATGTGTGTGTTGGTTAAAAACGTGCTCGAGTCCTAACAATGTGGCAAGAGTGAGAATATGTTCTGGTGCTCTTTACTTGGTCCTCCTATAACACAACTACAAGATGCATATGGTTAGTGTGTGTGTGTGTGTGTGTGTGTGTGTGTGTGTGTGTGTGTGTGTGTGTGTGTGTGGTGTGTGTGTGTGTGTGTGTGTGTGTGTGTGTGTGTGTGTGTGTGTGTGTGTGTGTGTGTGTGTGTGTGTGTGTGTGTGTGTGTGTGTGTGTGTGTGTGTGTGTGTGTGTGTGTGTGTGTGTGTGTGTGTGTGTGTGTGTGTGTGTGTGTGTGTGTCTGCTGGGATTTGTTTACTTCCTGCCACTCACCAACACAAGTTTTATGAGTATCAGCGCTGTTGACGAGAGAGAATCCAAACAACACTTTAATGTTTCCTGCAACAGCTGAAAGCACACAGATGCTCTCTGCGTTTTCCCAAACATATCAACATGGATGAGGATGCTTCTCCCTTTGGATCTATTGATGGATTACACTTGAAAATGATATTGGAGATTTCACAGAAAAACACAAATCAATATTTACTGTGTATGACTCAATCATTGCTCAAAGACAGCACCCCCCCCCCCCCCTCTCTTTAAAGCAACTGTTCAGTTATTTTAGACTTTTGATATGCTAACTTAACCTGGCGCGGTTTGCATTTTCCCTAATTGACGTTATTTATTTTGAATGAGTTACCCCTTTTCCCCCTCTGTCTGAAACCAGAGCCAAGTCTGCTCTTCATGGTTAGCTGGCCGGCTCTGTTGTGATTGGTCAACTGATTACAGATGTCATACCCCTTATCCTATCACGTACAATGTGTTGGAGCGCTAGCCAATAGAAGCACGCGTGTTAGAGAGTAATGTTAAATACAGGTACCTCAAAATGTAATTAAGCACAGTAGTTAAGAAAATGTACTTTGTTATATTTGATAGTAATCCAGATAAAACTCAGATGTTTTGCGTATAAAGTGGTTCACGTTAAGTGTGGTCTTGTGTCTGAGTCATTCTGCAGATAAAGACAACAACACGGAGAATCAATAGTCTCTGTTGGATCATAAACGCAGCACGGAGGCTAATGACGCATTCAAGGTCATCTGTCAAACTGTGATAAGGAGAGAACATCTCTGTTGATCCCGTTTGAAGACGGAGATTATCAGGAGATAATGATGATCCTGCTGCACACATAATGTAGCAGTATAACAGTGAAATGTTGAAAACATCCATATGGCGACAGGTAATGCTGAGAGTGAGTGAGGCATCTTTATTCGATTTTTCTTTCCTAGTATGTAATATTCATGTATTCATATATTCATGTATTATTCACCTGGGCTGCAGACAGAAACAGAACTTTAGTTAAAAACACATAAAACAGTTTGAAAACACTTTTGTAACTCTCAAATGTTGTCAACAGTCATTTATACACGGATCAGTTGAGTACTCAATTCTAATTGGTCAACTTTGACCTTGCAGAGGTTGTTAATTCTAACAGTGTTGCTAAGGAGATGAGACCGTTGCTAAGGAGAACAGACCATTGCTACGGAGAACAGACCGTTGCTAAGGAGAACAGTCTGATGCTAAGGAGAACAGACCGTTGTTAAGGAAAGCAGACCGTTGTTAAGGAGAACAGACCGTTGTTAAGGAGAACAGACCATTGTTAAGGAGAACAGACCATTGTTAAGGAAAGCAGACCGTTGTTAAGGAGAACAGACCGTTGTTAAGGAAAGCAGACCGTTGTTAAGGAGAACAGACCGTTGTTAAGAAGAACAGACCGTTGTTGAGGAGAACAGACCAATGTTAAGGAGAACAGACCGTTGCTAAGGAGAACATACAATTTCCAAGGAGAACAGACTGTTGCTAATGTAACTTAACCTACAATTTCTGTCTAATGTCCGTTGAATCTTTTCTTAGTTTCATTATTTACTCCTTATGGAGGATGATTAAAGCCACATGGGAATTCGTTTTCTTGTTGTGAGAATTATGAAAACATTCTGGCTTGAATCTCCAAAGTTCCTATAATAAAGTGAGAACAAAATCAGAAAAGGCCGGATTATTTCTACTCAATTTAGTTTTTTCTGACATTCTGAAAACAAACAGAAATCGGTATTGGGGAGAAATCAAAATACATTTCACGAGGCCCTAATCGTCTTCCGTAATTCTCTATTCATCTCAAATATGTCTGTGTTTGTGCTGCTGAAACAACCTGAATTTCGTGTCTGGAGATCAAAAAGGTTTGTTTTTTTATCCTAAATTAATGTGAAAAATATGCAGGAAGATTTGAGTCTCATTAGATGGAGTGGAAACAGATCCAAACACGTCCGCCTGTCATTCACCACTTTGACTTTCCCAGCACTCAAAGACGAGCATTTTTCTGCCAAAGTATCTTCCAGAGGAGACGGAATTAGCCGCAAACACGAGCCACGAGATGGATCCCAGTAAATGAAGCGAGCAGCGGACCATCTGTTTCTCTTAATGAAAACTTGTGGAATTATTCCTGCAGAGAACACACCATCATTAGGGTCATTCATCTTGTTCAGATCATCAGGTTCTTCTGCAGGTAGTGAAGTGAAAAGTGTTCTTCCATTCAAAAATAACTCATTGTGAATTGAAAACAACTGAATATATTTACATGTAATGCTTTTCCTCAGAAGTATTTTGAGCCAAAACATGAATGCATGTTGTCGTTCATTTGAAGATAAATGGAATTTGGCAAAAACTGAGAGAAATTAAATATATAAATTAGTTAGTTTGAATTTCTAAGCAGTATTTGTTGTTCTACTTCAATCAGTTACGAAGATGCAGTCAGACTATTCAAGGTACATTAGACATATCAAAAGTTAAAGGGGCCCTATTCTGTTTTTAGGGGTTTTATTTTCCCGTAGTAATTTAGGGTTCGGAAACGCCTCCATTGGACTCCTTTGTTTACTTCCTTAACATATTGACATCACTATGTAACACTCACGCTCCTATTAGCTAGCGCTTCAACACATCGTACGTGATAGGCTAAGGGGCGGGACATCTCTAAGCGGTTGACCAATCACAGCAGAGCCGGCCAGCTAACCAATCAGAGCAGACTGGGCTCTGGTTTCAGACAGAGGGTGAAAAGAGGTGCTATTATGAGAAAAATAAAGAGCTTTTTGAACATTAAATGTAGTAATGTTTGACCAAAACCCAAGGTGTACTAAACATCTTTTAATGCATCTCAGTCTTCTTTTACATTTATTAATCCAGGAGTATATACAAGCAAACCGTTTGTATTTGTTCCCACAATGGCGCCTTCAGGGCTCTATAACTGTATAAACACGGATTAGTAATCAGGTTTTTAGGGAAATGTTTTTGAGTTCGAGTACATGAATGATTGTTACACTTGCTGAATTAGTGATTTAAGCAAACATCACATTAGGTGCACACACTGAAGTTCACTGAAACATTAAAAACTTCAGTGCAGTCTTCTTATAAACCGTTCTGTTTACATGCCGTGTGTCCTTGAGGTCTAATAAACACGTCGAATGTGTTTCTTTCCTCAGAAAACATTTATTATTTACATTTCCATTTGCAATGTTCGCATTTATTGTCCCATTGCTGTGATTCTTATAGCACGTTACCATAACAACTGTAACCCAACAGAATACTGGGAAAGCATTGTAAAGTCGGTGTGCATGAAAAACTTACTGCAGTACTTTCAGATCAGATAAGGTGATTTTGTGTGTGTGTGTGTTAGTTCTGTCTTTCAAGTGCAAAAAGACATGAAAAAAGGCAGTTCCAAGTTCTCAACTAATGGAGATGATTGTTAAAGATGGCGTCCAAACATTAATACCAGACACACCAGACACATATGTCATTTTCTTGTAAAAAATGAATACTCACAAAAAGTGTTGCTCTATCCTGTTTGTGAGTATTTTTGAGTAATTGAGAGTATTTTGTTTTCATATAGTCTATGGCAACTATTGGCCGAAAACTAAACTAAATTAAAGTAAAATATAATTGGCCAGTATTAGTTATTAGAGTGCTTATGTTATATAAACATTATTATCAGTATGCCAGATTTAATTCCGTATGCTGTCTAGAAGAGACATGACCGACGTTTCAGGTGTCAATAATGCACTTTTTACGCTTTGACTACATGTAATTTAGCCGCTTTATTGACTCTACAGATTGAGATTTTGAACACGAAGTACATTACAAAAAAAAGACATGATGGATTATTGTAGGTTACTATGAAACGTACTTGATCCCAAGAGCTAGAAGTAATCAAACTTAGCTCCACATAAAGATTCAATAATAAGTGTGTGTTATTCTAGAAGTGGCTGTGTTTTTTTTAACTTTTTGTAATTATTAACTTTATAAAGCTTTGGATGGGCCAACAACAACTGTATGCTACTGTGAAAGGATTCAATTGTTAACACTTGTAATGTTTTGGGTTGTCCTAGCATCTCCTTTAATCGTTTGAATATAATTTGGCTGTAAAGAAATTACAGTAAATATGTTCAAAAGAAGAATGAAAGATGTCAGCCTTGACTCTATCTGAATCTCATGAACCCTGTCACTAACCCCTCCTCTCAATGTAAATATTGCCATATTTTACTATATTTTTTTATGTTATTATTGTTTTCTTAACCTCTTAAGCCCCACGGACCCATACCCGGGCCCGAAATCGCGTAATGTGCAGGAAACAACGTCTAAAGAACCTTCATATTTAATAAACTATGAATGTTTTATATCCATATAACGGAAAAAAACCTCATTTAACTGATCTTTTTCATTTAAAAAAAAAAAAAAATCAAAATGCTAACAGTGACCCTCTGAATTAGCCCCGAGTGAAAATTGCTAACCTATTACTGCACCGAAAATCACTCCTAGCTCCCTTATTACTTATCCTAGCTGCACATCCAACACACCGTGTATGATCGTAAGGAGACACAGAATCTATTGGTACTCACCTCAACACTCAAAGATTACAAATTCGCGGAGAAAATAACAAAAACCTACATCAAAACATGTGGCGCTAGGTAGCCCAAAACGCTAACATGGCTTACCTTGGTCTTCGTCTTGTCAAAACTGGTCTTCAATGGCATTAAAACGATAAAAACGATGGTGTAGTTAATCCATAAATTAATCCAATGTGTCTGTGTCCCCTTTCAAAATGTTTTGATAATCCATAAACAATAAACCTGCTTTTCCGTTTCCAGAAATCAGAGCAGGGATATTCCTACGCTCTGCAACAAGATTGCACATGTCAAAATCGAACAAGGGGGGCCAGAGATATGGAAAATCCACCCAAATGCTAAATCTGTCTAAAAAGGTCAAATATCACTTGTTTTGCATCAATCTTGATACAGGGTACTTATTATATGTTGTACTTTGGATTCCTAAAGCTTTTAGTCTACTAACCCATCATCCAAGGTTAGTTTTCACTATAAGTACAACATATTTTTTAGACGGACACTATAATTTACAGTTTTTTACCATGTTCAATCTGAATTTTCTTTAAAATAAAAAACATCTATATTGATTCTGACTTTTTTACATCCAACTCACAGGTTTATCATTACTTTGAGAAAATGATTATTAATGTAACCCTTTTACAAGGGAAGATATGGTCATTTGTTCTGGGAATGTCATTTTCGAGCCTGAAACCTGAAAAACAGGCTTGGGGCAATAGTTTTCTATCTGTGTTTTGAATTTTTGTTTGACTTTTATGTAATCACCACGACACCAAGTCAAATTCCTCGTATGTGTCAACCTACCTGGTAATAAACCTGATTCTGATTCTGATCCTCTGGTTCCTCCTCAGATGTACATCCAGACGGCCACGCTGACGGTGTCGCTCAGCCTCAGCGCCTCCGTCTCGCTGGGAATGCTCTACATGCCGAAGGTCTACATCATCATCCTCCACCCCGAGCAGAACGTCCCGAAACGCAAACGCAGCTTCAAAGCTATCGTCACCGCCGCCACCATGACCAGCAAACTGTCGCACCTGGCACACGAGCGGCCCAACGGAGAGGTGAAGACGGAGCTGTGCGAGGGCGTGGAGGCCAGCGGTGAGTGAATGGGCGGATAGGATTTGTGAAAATCTGATTGGGAGAAATGTGGCATTATGTTTAAATGCAAGTATTTTTTGGTAAGATGCCTGAAAAAGAACTGAAGAGATTTGAACGGTTTCTATTTTTTACAACAATACCCGCCTGGTGTATGTCTGAAGCTCCTATATTTGTTAAAAATGTTATCATTATGTCATTATGCCTACAATTAGCCGCCTTTAGCTGAGCGGTGCTGTGGTTCCTTTATATAGTGGTGCAGAAATCCTAAAACCCACAAATTAGTCCGCATTTTAACACTTAAAGTTCACTCGCTTTAAGTCAATGTTTTTTCTGAACGTGTTTTTGGTTGTTAGCCTGAAATAAGGAGCTGTGCGAGGGCGTCGAGGCCAGCCGTGAGTTTATGGGCGGATAGGATTCATGAAAATGTTCAAATGTTGTGTGGTACAGGTAATCGGATTGGGTGAATTCTGGTATTCTGGTTTAATGCTTTAGCACTAGTGACATACAGTATTAAACAATAAGTGAGTAAGTCGGTGAGTTATTTTTGCAAGCCGACCCGGAAGTTAGCATCTCTCTAGTTCCCTGGACAGGAAGTCAATGGGGTTTTTCCATTGGATTTCGGATTATTGCTAATGCTGGGCTATACAGTAAGGGAACTACAGCACGGTCACATGACTTCACATCACGTCCGCTAAGCTAAAAGCGGCTAACTTTTGGCATGATAACGTTTAGTCCTCTCATTTAGACACTTCTTAGAAACCGCCTGTTTTTAAATACTTACTGACATATTTTATGTTTAAAAATAGAAATCTCCATTGACTTAACTTCCGGTTCCCAGATAAGGGAACTAAAATGCTATTTAAAATACACTTTAAATTGTGATTACGATAACATAATTTGTTTCTGACAATATGACCGAAGAGACTTTAATTTGCCGGACTTTTCCGTTCAAAGTACCTGCTAACAGAAACCCTGCCGTAAATCTTCCAAAAAAGATTGACCTACAGTTAATGCGATATTGATTCTTTATAATACCGTAGGACCATTTACAATGAAGCGGCAGGTACTGATGAATCAAATAGACTTACGATAGTGAAAACCGTTAATTATTTAGTTTGGAAGTAGAATAAGTGTGTCAGTTCTCTGTATAGTTAATCTTAGAGGTGTAGTCAGCCTCCTAAATCTAACGAAACAGTTTTGTTATTGAGTATTAAATGCGGAGATATCAAGCGCAAAATATCCTTAAAAGTGGTTTGCTTTTTTACCCCTGAACCTTAAATCCCGTTAAATATGCATGATCCCCAGAGGATAAATCCTATTTTGTTTATGTCAAACGTACCTTTCCTGTAGCTCCACCCATCATACTTTTGTCAAACTATATCAACTAATGTCCGACATGCCAGAAATCCCCCATATTATCCAACAAAAGAACCATTGAAGTTGGGCCAGAATGATACATTTGGTGTTGAGATTCACGTCAGATATCAATCGATCTGACAGAAATATGTCCTGATCCTAAGATTAGTCTGGGGCTAAGTGTATGCCCAGCTTTACAGAAGCGTCAAACACCCTCATGATGAGTTATTCTAAGAGCCTTACCATTAGTGGAGCTAAAATGGAAATAGGGTGGCGAGACACCTTTTACGAATCGTTAACGCTAATGGACGTTTTGCTGCCTAGCACATCTGCTCTTTATAATAGTGTGAGTCTAGAGTGGTGCAAGAATGAAACCCATAATGAGTTAGCATTTTAGCACTTCTAGATACACTGGAAGTATGGAAGTCAATGGTTTCTTGAATGTGTTTTTTGGTAAGATGCCTGAAAAAGAACTGAAAAGATCTTCACGGTTTCTATTTTTTACAACAATACCCGACTAGCTTATTGCTGAAGCTCCCACATTTTCCTTTAATTGGCGGTTGCTAACAAGTGTTAATGAAACGACAAAATGTCATCATGCCCAACGTTAGCCGCCTTTAGCTTTGCTGTGGTGACGTAAAGTCATGTGACCGTGCTGTAGTTCCTTTATAGCCTAACCAGGGTTTCCGTTAGCCGGTAATTACCGGTTTTTAGCTGATAACATTTAATAAAAACCGGTAAATTCAAAACCTGCCGGTCAAAATGTCCGATGCTCCGATCGATTGGCCGCCGATCATTATCGGCCGATATTCACTCTTAATAGTTTGATCGGTGCTCTCTATAAAGGCCGATCAGGAGAGCTGGATCTGATCGATATGGACATAAACGCGAGTGAAGTGTAACCGGACGCAAGAGAGAGAGATCAGATCAGCTGCTTCATAATCACCTGAAGCCCCGCCCACTGTTTGGCTCGCTGCATGAGAAACTGACGGGCTGTCAGGAGAGAGAGGGAGGGAGAGGATCCGTTTCTCCCGTGTTATTATTCAAAGTTAATTTAAACTTTTGAATAATGTACTTCATCTACTACAAGTAGTTTCTTTGAATGTAATAATTATGTTGTTTGTTGTTTGTGGAATCATTTATTGAAAAATGAATCTGAACTTTTCGATCTGTTACGATTATAAACTGAAGCAATATAAAAACGAGCCCTGTGAACTGAGTTTTAAACATCAGCATATCTGCTCATAGTCCGGTAATTACCTGCTAACGGAAACTCTTTTATTATTATTATTGAAACATGACCGGTAAGTTTCAAATTTGTCCGGTAAAATAAATTCTGTCCGGACATTTGACCGGCGAGAAAAAATCCTAGCGGAAACCCTGAGACTAACGTTAGCTTTTTCCTTCAGAAATCATTAAGTGGTGTTAATTTGTGGAGATTATCCTGCTGAACAAAACGTGTGAGTATCATAAAATTGTATATTTAGCTATAAGCCAAAATCAAATGGAAAAATCCAGGAAAGGGAGCCGATGCAATGCTAACTTCTGGGTTGAACTGCAAAAATATGTCTTCCCTGAAACTCTATTAATTTGATGTCTTCCTCTGATCAAAAATAACCCTCTGAACCCAGTCTAGCACACAGGGGACAGTAGGTCAGGGAAAATGTCACTTTACTAATTAGTTTGCTTTTCTCTCCTCAGCACCGCCAGCGAAAACAACCTACGTTAGCTACACCAACCACGCCATGTGATCAACGACTCCTTCAACTCGAGGACGACCCGGGACTTTTAAAGAAGCAGATTTCTGTCACCGCGAGGTGGCCTCAACACTCCAAGACATCTGTGGTGTTTTTATGTTTACAGACTGCAGGGAACGGGCCTGAACGCCGCCCAAAAACTCGTTAGGATAAAAAGCATCCAAGTTTTCGCCAGGAAGTAAGAGGGAGGGTTACCTGAAAGCCCAAAAAAAAGAAATCCTAAAAGAAGTACAAAAAAGAAATTGTGGGGACCAAACATAATTGTTGTTATTCTAATTGTGCTTTCAAAAAAAAAAAGTGAAAAAACTTGTGGTTGTGAACATTTCTGATTCTTGTCTCCTGTTGTCTCTGTCGACCTGCATTATGAGAAGAGTCCGTCGATGTTTCCTGAAAACTGGACGGTAGCTTTTGGTTGTGAAATGTCTAAATGCCATGGTTGAATTGAAGCATGCCCGTTTTTTATACAAATGATCTATTTATAATAAAGGAATGTTTCACAAGCGGGTGCCATGTTTCGGTCTGTTTAAAGGATGCACAGATTTAAATTAAATATACATTACCGTTTTGAATCACCATTCAGACGTCTGATCAGTGGACACAGGAACTGCTTCAAGACGATGTTGATTTTTCAGACTTTTCTCAAGACAAGGTATGTGCAATATTTGATAACAATTCCTTATAACTTGCAAATAAACTCTGCAGGTAATTGTTAAAACTAAATATAAGTTCATTATGACGTGTTTTTATAGATTAATCCGAATCAGAAACATTTATTTGTCCCGAAATAAATTGTGTTTTGAGACAGTTGCAAGGTATGTATTTAATTACTAATATTTATATAAACATACGGAGATAATGTAAGAATTTGGGGTTTGAAAAAAGTAAGAATAAAATGTCCAATAAAAGATCAAATTAAATAAATGATATTAGCATGAGAAGTTAAAATAAAATGCCAATAAATTAAACATTAAAATAAATGTGTATCTATACATAAGAAGGTAAAGAAACATTTCCAATAAAACATAAAATAGCATTAAAATATGTATGTCTTTTTTACATCAACATGTGTCCCCGGTGTGTCGGGGAACTCACGCAGCGTCAGAAAATAAAAGCCTCTCTCTTTTCCTCCGTACCCAAATCTCTAAAAACGGGGAACAACGGAGCTGATCCAGATTTGTGTCCGCTATGATGTAACATCTGAAATGTGGACCCACGGGCCAATCAGAAACGTTGCTATCAGAAACAATGCCCGACTGTTTTGGAAGTAATATGGTCGGTGTTTACATTAGCATCGCTAACACTCAGAGCTAACCTGTACTGGAGAGCATGTGTGTGAAGAAGCAGGAAGTAAAAAGTAACTCACCTTGTGGTATAACCATGGATGTAATAAGAACTGGATACAGCGTGGGAGGCGGGGCCTCATTCATTCCTATGAGAGTTGCTCATTAGCGCATGATGATAAAATGGCCCAACCTTTGAGAGAGTGAAACGTCACAGGTTACCCGGCATGCCTGAGAAGTACCCGTATGTGCGCTCATAGCGCATACGCAACTTTAACCAAAATGCTCATTCACATCAAGCACGTCAATGTGCGTACACGTAACAGCACCGTGCGTTCATGACAGCATGGTAATGGATTGTTATTATGATTAACGAGGCCGCAGCTAGCGGCTAGCTAGTAATTATGCTAATGTGCACATCAATCGTTATGTACTTATATTACGCTGAAACAGGATCTAGTGATATCCATCAGAGCTTCATTTAGCATGAAATAATTATTGCACTGTTATCGCCACGTTGTCGTACCCAAAACTGTCTTGTGAGCTTGTGGCAGAACCGTGAAACAAAAACAAAAAAATATACAACTCAACAAATAAGCTTCTTAGTGCAATAATAACCTACAGGGACGTTAATCTAACGTCGGTAATATTAAAGGTGGGGTAGGTAAGTTTGAGAAACCGGCTCGAGATCGCTAGAATTTGAAAATACACAACCGGAGAAAATCTGTCACTTCCTCACAGAGCCCCTCCCCCAACACACACATGACCAATGAGGGCACGAGGTAAGTTTGTGCCCCGATGGAAGGCTGACAGGCAGGTAGGCCATCCAATCGATTGGTTGTACTTTTTACAGTATCACGGCTTCTACAGATGACATTTTTTATGGATTTTTTGTCAAAGCACTTCAGATATTCATTGCTATCGGGATGTTAAGAGCATTCCATGGAATATAACAAAAAGTGTATCTCGAGCGGGTTTCTGAAACGTACCTACCCCACCTTTAACTTTATTTAATACAACATTTACGGTACAAGATTTAATCATACAGCCCATGTAGTATAATATTTTACAAATGATGAATTACAGCAAACATGTGCAATATATCCATTATTACAGCTCCGTGGGCTGGCAGTAAGGCGATATGGGTCCGTTGTTATTGTGCATCCATGGGTAAAGAGAAACTCGTGTAGTGCTGAACACGTCACATGAACGTGCCGGGCGGCGCGGTCCCGTGGGTTAGATGCGCGTTCATAATGCCGAGGGAAATAACTCTCAGAATAACGTTATTAGCACATTTTTACAACTTGAGGAACGAATGTTTTTAATAAGGGCTATACAAGTGTTCATACTGGGTTGTTTATTTAGTTTAAAAAAAATATCCAACGAGTTACAGACCACTCTTTCCCCATGTAAGTCAATGGGAAAAAGTGTTTCCGGGCCCAGCAACCTAAAGGAAGTGTAGTACCGCCGTTTGGCCACAACGAATATTCTCACCAGACTCCGGCGCACTTCCTGAAAGCCTTTGAGCTCCAGACTGTTTCAGAAAGAATCCTTGATAATCCATGATATGGCGTTTCATCACGGCAGCATTTCGTTTAGACGGTAGCTGCCGGGTCCCGCATGAGCTCAGACCCCTTTTTTTGTTTTTATCAAAATTATTAAAGCTTTATACCCAAATCAGCACTTTTGAAACAGGAAGTGAGATAGGGGGATATGAGGCATGGCTAGAATGGGGGATCTGTTTGGTATTTTGAGCAAAACACTTCATAGACATGTTTATATATTTTTATATATCTGAGACCTATGCTATTGCCTAAAAATAACATGATAGGTGACCTTTAAGATAAATGTCCAGTAAAAGATTAAATAAAATACAAATATTTATATAGACACAAGACGTCAAACTCAAATCTCAAATAAAAGATCAAATATAATCAAAATACTTATATATTAAAAACAAGTCAAACAAAAAATGTCCAATAATAATTCATATTATTATATTAACATAAAAAGTTAAGTTAATTATGCACATTGTACTGCATTATGTAACAGCTGATTAATGCTGACATGCTGTTATAGATGCTTCTCTGCAGTAAATAGAGAAGGTCCAAATAGCTCCACTTAACAGATGCTACATAAAAGTATTCAACGCATTAATGCATCACTAATTAAAATCCAATACCATAATAAACAGGCAGGAACGACCCATTATGCATAATTAATACTTTCCCTCTGCAGAGGATATAAAAAAAAACCTCCACACTGAATCTGACCTTAAACATCTCTCAGTGTGTGCCTCGTTACAGACTTTAAGAAAAAAAGACAGTCGATGTGATCGATACGTGGTGAGGAACCGGAGAGGTCGAATCGATATCTGCTGCCACGGAGAACTCCCCATGCATGTAATGAATATTTCTGCATCTGCTGGCAGCGAGGAAGGTGGAGCTGAGTGATGAAGCCTCGAGGCGTCCTGCTTTTATTTCCCCCGACGACGCTCTCATTTCCTCTCCAAACAGAAAGCACAGAAGCTCTGTCTGCACACTGAAATAAAAGCTGAAGATTAAACGGCTTCATCTGAGTCTCTCGGCTGGTTCCTGATTTGTTGTCTCTTCTGTTTGATCAGGTGTTTGCCGTCCAGCTGTAACACTTTAACAGTCCTCATTATATTTATGTCCTTACACACACTGTTGTATATTGTTCCTGTGTCAGTAATAAGGTGTCCTGGCGTCAAGTGAATATAAGAAATCAACAGCGGTGGAAGAAAACAAAGAACATTCACTGAAGTACATTTCGTATTGAACCAGAGTATTTGAAATGTTATGTTTTCTGCTACATTACAGATGTTAATAATGTACTTTTTACACTTTGACTGCATGTATTTGATAGCTTTATTTACACACGAAAACGACCTACGTCAGCTACACCGACCACGCCATATGAATCTACGACTCCTTCAACTCGAGGACGTCCAAGGACTTTTAAAGAAGCAGATTTCTGTCACCACGAGGTGCTCTGAACACTCGGAAGGAACCTAACAAACCAAGACATCTGTGGTGTTTTTATGTTTCCAGACTGCAGGGAACGGGCCGGAACGCCGCCCAACAACTCGTTTTGGCCACACAGATTCAGATTATGAATACAAGATACTATGAATGATGATGTTACAGGTTACCATACAACGTAATTGATCCCAAAAGCAGAAGTAATACAATTTAGCTCTCTATTTACCAACTGCTACAATAAAGATTAAATAATAAGTATAATAATACTTAAACTGACAGACTGAAATTATCATACATGATGTAAAAATAATATAAAATGCAAGAAATAAAAACCCCAATTTAAAAACGCATATTGCCAAGTTGTATACATCGCCTGCAAAAGCACGGGAGAATCAGTGGGTCTTTAAACAAGATTTAAAAACAGGCAAAGTGCGAGCAAGTCGGGGGGGGGGCAACAATTAAAAAAAAAATAAATAAATAAATAAATAAAAGGGTGATAAAAAGGTTGAGGCAAAGGCTCTTTTGAAGAGATGGGTTTTGAGGCCTTTTTTAAAAGCCTCCACGGTCTGTGGTGCTCTCATTTGGTCGGGGAGAGCGTTCCACAGGCTGGGAGCAGCCGAGCAGAAGGCCCGGTCGCGTCTATCGTTATTCCAACCCAGTTTAGATTTAACCACGCCCACTTCCGCATTACGCAAGAACGTAGCTCTAACTGCCGAAGAAGAGGTCTATGACGCTATCCCGTAGAGCTACGTTCTTGCGTAATGCGGAAGTGGGCGTGGTTAAATCTAAACTGGGTTGGAATAACGATAGACGCGGCCCGCTCTCCCGTAGTACGGAGCTTAGTCCTGGGGGGTTTGAGGAAGTTGGAGTTGCTGGAACGGGTGGTCCGCAAGGAGGTATGGGGGGTGAGGAGTTCCTTGAGGTAGGGAGGGGCAGTTCCATGGACACACTGGTGGGTGAGGACGGAGACCTTGAATTCGATCCTCAGTTCCACGGCTAGCCAGTGTAGTGCTTTAAGGATGGGGGTGATGTGATCGTATCGTCTGTCTCCCCGCCGTTTCAACCTCGGGACCGCATGAGGAATCTGTCAGCAGACTTCAATGAGGTCATCAATGCTCCTCAAATATGAGTGAAAGTGTTCATGTGCTGGGACACTCTAATGGCAAACATCTGAATGAATAAAAGAGTCTTCTGCGCAGAAACGTCCTGATTCCTGCTGGCTCCCCCCCCCGCTGGCTCCAGCCCCCCTGCTGGCTCCAGCCTCACATGTGACAGATGTTTCAACCGTATTGATCTTCTGATCCAACTCAAACCCAACAGGTTGAACTCCTTTTAACTTCCAAAACTAGCCTCCAGTCGAAAACAGGTCGGCGTGAGGAGAGCCCGGCCTCCGACAGACGGATTAATGAGGTGATTCTTGCTGTTTCACTTTTCAGATGAAGGAGCAGCTGATAGAGACTGACATTGTGTCCCAAAGCGGCCCACTAACTGCTGTCTGTCCTACTTCAGTGTTTCTCTGATTGAACACATCACTCTGAGTCGGCATTTGACTAATTTGTGACGGAAATATGTTCAATATTAAATATGTTGTGTCCCTTAAAGCTCATAATTGTATAATTTTAAGAAAGAGACAGGAGTTTCTGAGATGGAAGTGAAACCACAACATGTTATTTAGCTAATTCTTACGTATTCACAGATATTAAATAACTTAAATCTTTTCATGCCAGTGTATATTTTACCCTGTATGGTGTTTAAAGAGGCCCTATTATGCTTTGTAGGCATAATAAACACTCTCGCTCCTATTAGCTAGCACACCAACACATTCTACGTGATATGGTAAGGTGCGGGACATCTCTAAGCAGTTGACCAATCACATCAGAGGCTGCCAGCTAACCAATCAGAGCAGACTGGGCTCTGGTTTCAGACGGAGGGTGAAAAGAGGTGCTGCAGCACAGGCAGTAAGAGAGAAGTAAAGAGCTTTTTGAACATTAAAGCATGGAGACATGTAGAGACACTAGATACTGATATACACCTGAACATCAGCAGGAGAGGACTCTTTAAAGTAGAGACACTACATACTGATATACACCTGCACATCAACAGGAGAGGACTCTTTAAAGTAGAGACACTACATACTGATATACACCTGAACATCAGCAGGAGAGGACTCTTTAAAGTAGAGACACTACATACTGATATACACCTGAACATCAGCAGGAGAGGACTCTTTAAAGTAGAGACACTACATACTGATATACACCTGAACATCAGCAGGAGAGGACTCTTTAAAGTAGAGACACTACATACTGATATACACCTGAACATCAGCAGGAGAGGACTCTTTAAAGTAGAGACACTACATACTGATATACACCTGAACATCAGCAGGAGAGGACTCTTTAAAGTAGAGACACTACATACTGATATACACCTGAACATCAGCAGGAGAGGACTCTTTAAAGTAGAGACACTACATACTGATATACACCTGAACATCAGCAGGAGAGGACTCTTTAAAGTAGAAAGTAGAGACACTACATACTGATATACACCTGAACATCAGCAGGAGAGGACTCTTTAAAGTAGAGACACTACGTACTGACATACACCTGAACATCAGCAGGAGAGGACTCTTTAAAGTAGAGACACTACATACTGATATGCAACTGAATATCAGCAGGAGAGGACTCTTTAAAGTAGAGACACTACATACTGATATACACCTGAACATCAGCAGGAGAGGACTCTTTAAAGTAGAGACACTACATACTGATATGCAACTGAACATCAGCAGGAGAGGACTCTTTAAAGTAGAGACACTACATACTGCTTTATAGAAAGATAAATACATTTTTCATCATCGTACCAGATAATTACAAATATGTCACTGCAGGCGTAGTTTGACAGTAAAAAATGTAATAAAGTAGAAGAGAAACAAACCGGCTAAAAACATACAGGTTTACATTTAAATGTAATTCATTATCATCCCAGCCATCTGTGTCATATCACAGGATATGTTTTCATTCTCTCTCCAGCTGCTGTTTGTATAATACATAGAGACAGTGTGTCAGAAATCCATCCAATAATCAATACTTATATTTATCATTATTTCGTGTTGGGAGGAGAAATATGACAGACGGAGTGAGTGTGTTTCCTCGGAGGAAGAATGAGCCGAGGGTTGGCAGGAGATTTTATTTATGAAGTGACTGCCAGGAAGTCCTTCACTGCCAAAATAATAAATACTCAACAAAAGGAAAATTGTATTCTGCCCACTGAGGATTCCAGAAATAGGAATTAGGATGTAAGATTGATAAACATGGCTAATCTGAGGACAAAACAACTGTATATATCAGTATAGTGTATCTACTTTAAAGAGTCCTCTCCTGCTGATGTTCAGGTGTATATCAGTATGTAGTGTATATACTTTAAAGAGTCCTCTCCAGCTGATGTTCAGGTGTATGTCAGTACGTAGTGTCTCTACTTTAAAGAGTCCTCTCCTGCTGATGTTCAGGTGTATATCAGTATGTAGTGTCTCTACTTTAAAGAGTCCTCTCCTGCTGATGTTCAGGTGTATATCAGTATGTAGCGTCTCTACTTTAAAGAGTCCTCTCCTGCTGATGTTCAGGTGTATATCAGTATGTAGTGTCTCTACTTTAAAGAGTCCTCTCCTGCTGATGTTCAGGTGTATATCAGTATGTAGTGTCTCTACTTTAAAGAGTCCTCTCCTGCTGATGTTCAGGTGTATATCAGTATGTAGTGTCTCTACTTTAAAGAGTCCTCTCCTGCTGATGTTCAGGTGTATATCAGTATGTAGCGTCTCTACTTTAAAGAGTCCTCTCCTGCTGATGTTCAGGTGTATATCAGTATGTAGTGTCTCTACTTTAAAGAGTCCTCTCCTGTTGATGTGCAGGTGTATATCAGTATGTAGTGTCTCTACTTTAAAGAGTTCTCTCCTGTTGATGTTCAGGTGTATATCAGTATGTAATAGTGTGTCTACTTTAAAGAGTCCTCTCCTGCTGATGTTCAGGTGTATATCAGTATGTAGTGTCTCTACTTTAAAGAGTCCTCTCCTGCTGATGTTTAGGTATCAGTATGTAGTGTCTCTACTTTAAAGAGTCCTCTTCTGCTGATGTTCAGGTGTATATCAGTATGTAGTGTCTCTACTTTAAAGAGTCCTCTCCAGCTGATGTTCAGGTGTATATCAGTACATGTCTCTACTTTAAAGAGTCCTCTCCTGCTGATGTTCAGGTGTATATCAGTACATGTCTCTACTTTAAAGAGTCCTCTCCTGCTGATGTTCAGGTGTATATCAGTATGTGGTGTCTCTACTTTAAAGAGTCATCTCCTGCTGATGTTCAGGTGTATATCAGTATGTAGTGTCTCTCCTGCTGATGTTCAGGTGTATATCAGTATGTAGTGTCTCTACGTTAAAGAGTCCTCTCCTGCTGATGTTCAGGTGTATATCAGTATGTAGTGTCTCTACTTTAAAGAGTCCTCTCCAGCTGATGTTCAGGTGTATATCAGTATGTAGTGTCTCTACTTTAAAGAGTCCTCTCCTGCTGATGTTCAGGTGTATATCAGTATGTAGTGTCTCTACTTTAAAGAGTCCTCTCCTGCTGATGTTCAGGTGTATATCAGTATGTAGTGTCTCTACTTTAAAGAGTCCTCTCCTGCTGATGTTCAGGTGTATATCAGTATGTAGTGTCTCTACTTTAAAGAGTCCTCTCCTGTTGATGTGCAGGTGTATATCAGTATGTAGTGTCTCTACTTTAAAGAGTTCTCTCCTGTTGATGTTCAGGTGTATATCAGTATGTACTAGTGTGTCTACTTTAAAGAGTCCTCTCCTGCTGATGTTCAGGTGTATATCAGTATGTAGTGTCTCTACTTTAAAGAGTCCTCTCCTGCTGATGTTCAGGTGTATATCAGTATGTAGTTTCTCTACTTTAAAGAGTCCTCTCCTGCTGATGTTCAGGTATCAGTATGTAGTGTCTCTACTTTAAAGAGTCCTCTTCTGCTAATGTTCAGGTGTATATCAGTATGTAGTGTCTCTACTTTAAAGAGTCCTCTCCTGCTGATGTTCAGGTGTATATCAGTATGTACTAGTGTGTCTACTTTAAAGAGTCCTCTCCTGCTGATGTCCAGGTGTATATCAGTATGTAGTGTCTCTACTTTAAAGAGTCCTCTCCTGCTGATGTTCAGGTATCAGTATGTAGTGTCTCTACTTTAAAGAGTCCTCTCCAGCTGATGTTCAGGTGTATATCAGTATGTGGTGTCTCTACTTTAAAGAGTCCTCTCCTGCTGATGTTCAGGTGTATATCAGTACATGTCTCTACTTTAAAGAGTCCTCTCCTGCTGATGTTCAGGTGTATATCAGTATGTGGTGTCTCTACTTTAAAGAGTCCTCTCCTGCTGATGTTCAGGTGTATATCAGTATGTGGTGTCTCTACTTTAAAGAGTCCTCTCCTGCTGATGTTCAGGTGTATATCAGTATGTAGTGTCTCTACTTTAAAGAGTCCTCTCCTGCTGATGTTCAGGTGTATATCAGTATGTATTGTCTCTATTTTAAAGAGTCCTCTCCTGCTGATGTTCAGGTGTATATCAGTATGTAGTGGATCTACTTTAAAGAGTCCTCTCCTGCCGATGTTCAGGTGTATATCAGTATGTAGTGTCTCTACTTTAAAGAGTCCTCTCCTGCTGATGTTCAGGTGTATATCAGTATGTAGTGTCTCTACTTTAAAGAGTCCTCTCCTGCTGATGTTCAGGTGTATATCAGTATGTACTAGGGTGTCTACTTTAAAGAGTCCTCTCCTGCTGATGTCCAGGTGTATATCAGTATGTAGTGTCTCTACTTTAAAGAGTCCTCTCCTGCTGATGTTCAGGTATCAGTATGTAGTGTCTCTACTTTAAAGAGTCCTCTCCAGCTGATGTTCAGGTGTATATCAGTATGTGGTGTCTCTACTTTAAAGAGTCCTCTCCTGCTGATGTTCAGGTGTATATCAGTACATGTCTCTACTTTAAAGAGTCCTCTCCTGCTGATGTTCAGGTGTATATCAGTATGTGGTGTCTCTACTTTAAAGAGTCCTCTCCTGCTGATGTTCAGGTGTATATCAGTATGTGGTGTCTCTACTTTAAAGAGTCCTCTCCTGCTGATGTTCAGGTGTATATCAGTATGTAGTGTCTCTACTTTAAAGAGTCCTCTCCAGCTGATGTTCAGGTGTATATCAGTATGTAGTGTCTCTACTTTAAAGAGTCCTCTCCTGCTGATGTTCAGGTGTATATCAGTATGTAGTGTCTCTACTTTAAAGAGTCCTCTCCAGCTGATGTTCAGGTGTATATCAGTATGTAGTGTCTCTACTTTAAAGAGTCCTCTCCTGCTGATGTTCAGGTGTATATCAGTATGTAGTGTCTCTACTTTAAAGAGTCCTCTCCTGCTGATGTTCAGGTGTATATCAGTATGTAGTGTCTCTACTTTAAAGAGTCCTCTCCTGCTGATGTTCAGGTGTATATCAGTATGTAGTGTCTCTACTTTAAAGAGTCCTCTCCTGTTGATGTGCAGGTGTATATCAGTATGTAGTGTCTCTACTTTAAAGAGTTCTCTCCTGTTGATGTTCAGGTGTATATCAGTATGTACTAGTGTGTCTACTTTAAAGAGTCCTCTCCTGCTGATGTTCAGGTGTATATCAGTATGTAGTGTCTCTACTTTAAAGAGTCCTCTCCTGCTGATGTTCAGGTATCAGTATGTAGTGTCTCTACTTTAAAGAGTCCTCTTCTGCTGATGTTCAGGTGTATATCAGTATGTAGTGTCTCTACTTTAAAGAGTCCTCTCCTGCTGATGTGCAGGTGTATATCAGTATGTACTAGTGTGTCTACTTTAAAGAGTCCTCTCCTGCTGATGTCCAGGTGTATATCAGTATGTAGTGTCTCTACTTTAAAGAGTCCTCTCCTGCTGATGTTCAGGTATCAGTATGTAGTGTCTCTACTTTAAAGAGTCCTCTCCAGCTGATGTTCAGGTGTATATCAGTATGTGGTGTCTCTACTTTAAAGAGTCCTCTCCTGCTGATGTTCAGGTGTATATCAGTACATGTCTCTACTTTAAAGAGTCCTCTCCTGCTGATGTTCAGGTGTATATCAGTATGTGGTGTCTCTACTTTAAAGAGTCCTCTCCTGCTGATGTTCAGGTGTATATCAGTATGTAGTGTCTCTACTTTAAAGAGTCCTCTCCTGCTGATGTTCAGGTGTATATCAGTATGTATTGTCTCTATTTTAAAGAGTCCTCTCCTGCTGATGTTCAGGTGTATATCAGTATGTAGTGGATCTACTTTAAAAAGTCCTCTCCTGCCAATGTTCAGATGTATATCAGTATGTAGTGTCTCTACTTTAAAGAGTCCTCTCCTGCTGATGTTCAGGTGTATATCAGTATGTAGTGTCTCTACTTTAAAGAGTCCTCTCCTGCTGATGTTCAGGTGTATATCAGTATGTAGTGTCTCTACTTTAAAGAGTCCTCTCCAGCTGATGTTCAGGTGTATATCAGTATGTAGTGTCTCTACTTTAAAGAGTCCTCTCCTGCTGATGTTCAGGTGTATATCAGTATGTAGTGTCTCTACTTTAAAGAGTCCTCTCCTGCTGATGTTCAGGTGTATATCAGTATGTAGTGTCTCTACTTTAAAGAGTCCTCTCCTGCTGATGTTCAGGTGTATATCAGTATGTAGTGTCTCTACTTTAAAGAGTCCTCTCCTGCTGATGTTCAGGTGTATATCAGTATGTAGTGTCTCTACTTTAAAGAGTCCTCTCCTGCTGATGTTCAGGTGTATATCAGTATGTAGTGTCTCTACTTTAAAGAGTCCTCTCCTGTTGATGTGCAGGTGTATATCAGTATGTAGTGTCTCTACTTTAAAGAGTTCTCTCCTGTTGATGTTCAGGTGTATATCAGTATGTACTAGTGTGTCTACTTTAAAGAGTCCTCTCCTGCTGATGTTCAGGCGTATATCAGTATGTAGTGTCTCTACTTTAAAGAGTCCTCTCCTGCTGATGTTCAGGTATCAGTATGTAGTGTCTCTACTTTAAAGAGTCCTCTTCTGCTGATGTTCAGGTGTATATCAGTATGTAGTGTCTCTACTTTAAAGAGTCCTCTCCTGCTGATGTGCAGGTGTATATCAGTATGTACTAGTGTGTCTACTTTAAAGAGTCCTCTCCTGCTGATGTCCAGGTGTATATCAGTATGTAGTGTCTCTACTTTAAAGAGTCCTCTCCTGCTGATGTTCAGGTGTATATCAGTATGTAGTGTCTCTACTTTAAAGAGTCCTCTCCTGCTGATGTTCAGGTATCAGTATGTAGTGTCTCTACTTTAAAGAGTCCTCTCCAGCTGATGTTCAGGTGTATATCAGTATGTAGTGTCTCTACTTTAAAGAGTCCTCTCCTGCTGATGTTCAGGTGTATATCAGTATGTAGTGTCTCTACTTTAAAGAGTCCTCTCCTGCTGATGTTCAGGTGTATATCAGTATGTAGTGTCTCTACTGGAACATGTCTCCATGCTTTAATGTTCAAAAAGCTCTTTATTGTTCTTGTAAAGGCAACCGAACAACAAATATTTGCCAGTGAGGGATATGGTGTGAAGCTTTTCCAGACGCGTGGTGTTGACAGCAAATCAGGTCTTCTCTTTGAGTGCATTTAAGATGTTTATTTGGATTGCAGGAAATAAACCGAAATTAACTCAAAACAAACAGAAAATAAGCGAAAACACGCACGATTGAAAACCGGTGTGTCCCCGCCTATGCCCAGGTCAATTCAGTAGTATCACAGCACCTTCATATACAAATATTAAAATACATCAAATTGGCTGCAACACACCGGCTCCTAATTGTTACTGTATAATAACATAACAATTCAACAACATACAAAACATTGCAGCCAAATAGAATAATCCATATCAGTATTCTCAATCCATAATGTTCATTGTTCATGTGGATAATCCAATAGGGTTGGTAACCCCAATAATAGAAGTTGGGTTTCAGTCTTTATTCAGCTTCCAATAGAAGACAGATCTTCGTGATTGGTCGCTCCAGGATGTTGTACTTCGTCCGGATTCTAACCGACCGCACAAGTCCTTGTCTGTCGGGAAAGGTCTGCAGTACCTTGCCCAACAGCCAGGATCCGCGAGGGGCATTAGAGTCCGCTACGATGACAATGTCTCCTGTGACAAAGTTCCTCTTGTCCTTTGGCCACCGTTGTCTCTCTTGCAACAGTGGTACATACTCCTGAATCCATCCGTGCCAAAAGAGATTGGCACGGAGTTGAACTTGCCTCCATCGTCGTTTGGAGTAGGAGTCATTCTGGTCAAACAGCCCGGGTGGTCGAGAAGGCCTTTTAACACGAGAATGTGATTTGGAGTCAGGGGTTCGAGATCATTTGGATCCTCTGGGGTTTTTGTAATGGGACGGTCGTTCGATATGGCTTCCACTTCGCACAGGAGTGTTTGTGGTCCTTCATCACTCAAATGTTGCTGATGAAGAATAGAGGTCAGCACTTTCCTGACCATGCCAATGACTCGTTCCCATACTCCTCCATGATGGGATGCGGCTGGAGTGCTGAAACTCCATTTCACTCCAGAATGAAGCAGTGAAATGTTCTGATGGTTCAAATGAGATAGAGCTTCTCTCAGCTCACGTTCCGCTCCAACAAAGTTGATTCCGTTGTCTGATTTGATGTGTGATACTTGGCCTCGTCTGGAAATGAATCTGCGTATTGTATTGATGCAAGAACTGGTGTCCAATGAATAGGCCACTTCCAGATGGACTGCCCGACTGGCCATGCAGGTGAACTCCATAGCGTTGGATGAGGCTGCGGCCTCTCTTCACTTCAAACGGCTCAAAATAGTCAATGCCCACATTTGTGAATGGTGGAAGATCAGATTGCAGTCTTTCTTTTGGCAAATCTGCCATCTTTTGTTCACCCAGCGTTCCCCTATATCGTCTGCAGACCACACAGGAAGAGAGGATCTTTCAGCATTTGCTCTGGTGATCCAGTGTTGTCGACGGAGTCTGGAAAGTAGGTGATTTCTTCCACAGTGTCCTAGCTGTTCATGAATGTGGCGTAAGATTCGAGTGGCGATGTGTTGGTCCTTAGCAAGAATGACTGGATGTTTTGTGTCTTCAGGCATTGCTCCTGTTTGCATGGACCCATCCATCCATCCATCTTCTCCCGATCTCGTTCTTTCGGTCATGACCCATCCTTCGTTTGCATGGACCCATCCATCCATTTTGTGTTTTACTCCGTTAACATCGTGCATTTGATTTTGAAACCATTCCGTTTCTTTAAACATTTCATCCTCAGGCAACAACGGTTTTAATGACTCGCGCGACCTTGAAGTTTCCCCAAACAGTTTCCACAACATGTCATGTTTGATTTCCATCTGAAATCATCACCAGCCTGTGGAACGCTCTCCCCGACCAAATGAGAGACTTTTAAAAAAGGCCTCAAACCCCATCTCTTCAAAGCAGCCTTTGCCTCGACCTTTTTATCACCGTTTTATTTATTTATTTTTTTGTATTGCTTTTTTATTAATTCTACCGTGTTGTGTAATGTTTATTTATACTGTTCATGCTCACTGCTTGTAGCACTTCGGGATTTGAAATCAAATATGAAGTGCTTTATAAATGGAACCCATTATTATTATTATTATCATTTGTTCCAATTCCTTTGTCATTTTACACAATTGCTTTATCCCAGAATTCCTGTCCTTTTGCAAAGATAATATCTTTGCTTCTGATGCTTTATATGTGAGTGTAGCTTTCCTTTCACCAAGCCCATCCTCCTTTTCAGTTTGATTGACAGCAGCGTTCATTTCTGCGTTAATTTCCTGATTGTCCTCGTTACTCATGGCCATTATTTAGCAATCCACAGAGGCTTTGTTTCGAATGACTTGATGGGATTTGCCTGTATCCCGTTGCGTGACGGCCACTCTCCTCCGCAACCTTTTATTCATTCATAAATACTCCTACCGTGACTTTGATGTTTGGTCCGTCCCCGTTCGTCTTGCGGGTGCGTAACGTGGATTTAAGTCGGGAAAAGTCCATGAATACAGCGCTGTCCTCGTGTGTCCATCCGTCTTTGGAAGCAAGTTTTTCAACAACTGTAAAGGCAACCGAACAACAACTATTTGCCAGTGAGGGATATGGTGTGAAGCTTTTCCAGACGCGTGGTGTTGACAGCAAATCAGGTCTTCTCTTTGAGTGCATTAAACTATATGATAACTGAACAACTAACTGTGATAAAGAAATAAACCAAAATTAACTCAAAACAAACAGAAAATAAGCGAAAACACGCATGGTTGAAAAACTGTGTGGCTTCCCTCGGTGATTCCCAATCCCTCATGCTGTGCCGTGAGTCCCGCCTATGCCCAGGTCAATTCAGTATTATCACAGCACCTCATATACAAATATTAAAATACATCAAATTGGATGAAACAGTTCTCATACTACCTGTGCTGCAGCACCTCTTTTCACCCTCTGTCTGAAACCAGAGCCCAGTCTGCTCTGATTGGTCAGCTGGCCGCCTCTGTTGTGATTGGTCAACCGCTTAGAGATGTCCTGCCCCATAGCCTATCACCTACAATGTGTTGGAGCGCTAGCCAATCGGAGCGTGAATGTTACATAGTGATGTCACTACGTTAAGGAAGTAAACAAAGTAGTCCAATCGAGGCGTTTCAGGCGGGGAGTGATTTATTTTGAGAATAAAGTCAAATTCAAAATTGACTTTTCAACTTTTTTCCACCAAACTGAGAAATACTTTGAAATGGTTTCTTTCGGGACCTCAAAACGAAACTCGGCCATCTTCATTCAGCGTGACGTGAAGTTTGATCTTTATAGGCACCCTTACTTTTGCCTTTTTCCATAGAATAGACACTTTTTCAAAATGTTTGTATCGCCCTGATCCTCTTCTGTGTATAACGCATGGTCCTTTGTTGTATTTTTATTCATACTGTTTGTCAAAACTTGAACTAAGAAGATAAATAAAAAGTAGAGGCATGACAGAAGTCCTCCTCTCTGACAGATAACAGAGACTCCTCAGCTTCCTCCTCGCTGCGGGTACAACTGCAGCGTCAGCTTAATTGTCTGTTTGACAGACACGCTGTGGGGTTTATTCCTGACTCAGCACTTTCGTCCAGACGCTGCAGGTGGCCCCGGGGCCAATTACTGTCTGAGAGTGTACACTGTTTAATTAATCTGCATTTACACAGAGCAGGAATCGATTTAAGATTCAGTTAGGAAACCTTAAAGGTCCCCTAATATTGTCTTTCTCATCAATATATCACAGGTCTCAGATATATCCAGAGCCTGTCTCTGATTGGCTGAAACACCAAACAGATCATTGCAGCATTACCCATAATCCCCTCTGTTTCAGCCCTGTTTCCAAAGTGCTGATTCTCCGTCTGTTACTTTAGATGAAAATAAGGAGCCCCTCTGAGAGAGATTTGGTTACAAAGAACTCAATGGGGGCGTTCACACCAAGTTCTGTTCCCACGATAGTTCATCAGAACTGTTTTAGTTCTGATGAACTAAAGCAGATCGCGTTCACACCGCAATGAGTTCCTGAGGGAGGATTAGGCAAATGAAGCCGCTGACGTCTCTTCTTCTTCTTCTGCTTTGAGTTTACCGGCAGGCCGCAAACAACTTCACGGCGAGTACAGTAGGTGGTGGTACGCACCTTAAAGTTGCAATCCGCTGAAAAACCGAGAGAAGAAGAAGAAGAAAAAAAACTTCTGCTTCCGCTGTATATGATGCGTCTGTTTGTCACTACCCGATCCGTCCCCCTGCCCGATCTGCAGTGCGCATGTGCGAGAGGGTCCGCCATATTGGACAACTCCGGACGGCAACCCAAGATGGACACTTGACACAGTGGCTTTTAGCAAAGCTCAAAAGGAAAACTCGAGAGAGATGAGTTATTGTTAATACAACGTGACTTCACTATTATTTAACAAGTATTTTTATTGGGTTCTTTTATTTGGGGTCAAGTACATTGTCAGAATAAGTGAGAAATGGATTTAACTTCTGTTAGACAGCTATCATACTGAATACATATTACTGTGAATGTGTGCAAAAACGTATGGCATATGGCTGTCTAACAGAAGTTACCGATCGGGTAGTGACACTGTTTACCTTCCGACCTCAGACATGATGGAGTTGCCTGAAGTCGTGCTTTCGGTGCTCGTCGTGTTATACAGCTTCGTAACGGAGTTATTTAAAATGACAATAGTGCAGACACACCTTAGTGCAAAGATAACATGTCGGTATCAAAACAGTGTGGCAATATAATAACAGACTGTGCCAGGTGTGCATACGACACACCTGGCACAGTCTGTTATTATATTGTTATTGTTATTATGTGTTATTATATATACTCAGCAGTTAACACACCTTTATTATATATCCTCACTGTAAAGATAAAGTGTCAGAGGAGAAATAAGCACGATACAGGATCTGTTTAATCGCCATAGGTTCTCTTTTACCACTTGCTGGTCTTCCGACCGTTACCACTCTTGTTGTTGTGGTGTGCAGTTTCTTTATTTTGTCCCGGCATGACTTAGCGCTGTGGACGATTCCCATGGCCGCTGACTTTACCAAAATACATATTCGCATTGGAAACGGCCTTCAGTAGAAGTCTCTGGATCGCGTCGGTGATAAGGTGGGGGGGGGTTACCTTGGTTGGTGATTGGCTAATGGTTGCATAAGCCAACACACCGACTTCATCATACATTATAGTCTTCTTGCAGATGTATATTTGTAAAGTGAAAAAAGCTGCCAGAGAAATGAGTGAAGTATACGTGCATCCGATCAGTTGGTAACCCAAAATAAAGGAGCACATCTTCACACTCAAGAGGCGAGAACAAACAAATGTTTTTGAAACCTTTGCCCTAAAATTACGGTTTACTTTTGCTGAATTTTCTGGCAACATTTTCACCAGAAAATTCTGAATAATTTCTGCATTTTCACAAAAATAATATAATTTTTTTCACCGAATGTAATGCCGACGATTATAAAAAAGAAACTGGATGACAAATTAATGTTACGATTTATCTAAAAGAATTGCTGGAAACATTTTGTTGATTTTTTTGTAGAATTGTCTGCTAGCTAATCTAAAAATAATTACCGCAATGCCTGCTTTAAAGTGTCCTTGGGAAACTCTGAAGAGAACATTACGAGGGGTTTAAAAACAGCGTAATAATCCTTTAGCTGCCAGTGAGTGAGTCAGGAGGTCTTCCATCAACACCCGCAGACTGCCGACCCTCGGATCCATATTTATTTCACACACGCGCCGACAGCTTTCAGATTTAAGAATATAAATATTGATTCAGATTCTTTTCATCGCAGGAAACCTCAGCTCCCGCCTGATGGAGTCTGACGTACAGACGGAAAATGTGTGTATAACCCCCCCCAGGTATTGATTCAAAGGTGTGTGTGTGTGTGTGTGTGTGTGTGTGTGTGTGTGTGTGTGTGTGTGTGTGTGTGTGTGTGTGTGTGTGTGTGTGTGTGTGTGTGTGTGTGTGTGTGTGTGTGTGTGTGTGTGTGTGTGTGTGTGTGTGTGTGTGTGTGTGTGTGTGTGTGTGTGTGTGTTTTAATTGGCTGCAGGTGGGTTCAGTCCCAGGTGGTCCCTCTCTCTCTTTGTTGCGGTTCAGCTCACAGGTCAATGCACAATCTGCACGTGTGGAAACAGTATTTCTATATATATTTATTTATTGTGTCTGTTAGAGGGAGTGTGAGTTCATGTGATCAGCCGAATAAATATAGGTCAGACAGGAAATTGGCTTTAGTGAGAGTTGCTCCAATTACGAATGAAAATAAAAAATATTTATATAAACGTTAAAGGAAAATATAAAAAAATGTAATAATAATTCTAAAAACATAAGTTAAATTAAAATGTCCATTACAAATATTAAATAAAATATTAAATAAACACAAAAAGTTCAAGCAAAATGTCCAATGAAATTACAATTTAATAGAAAATAGAATAAAAACACTTAAAAAAGCATAAGAACTAAATGTCCCATAATGCAATTCAACACATATATCTTGACTATATATTGTTGACTTGTTGGAATGAGTATTTTAAAGATATAAAAGCTGGATCCCAAAGAGCCGAGTTCGCATTTCTCTCTGCAGATTTACGACCTCAGACAAACTCTGGACTAGAATGTGTTTTTCTCCTGAACTCCAAACGCCATCTGTGATGAAGCTGCAGGAGAGTAACTCTTAAAGCTGAGGCACATCTTTCGGGGTTGTAAAAAGTGCACTTCATGACAACATCTGTTTATCACTTACAGCTAAATGCATCCCGCCGTGTTGGAGGAGGTGCACGGTGGCACAGTTGAGAAGCGGGAACGAACAAACGGTTTAAGAAATATTTGGACAAAAACTACAGATTTTTTTTAGAATTTTCTGCCAAATAATGCAAAAATAATTACAGACTTTTTAGTCAAATGTTCTGCTAAAAAAGACTGAATTTTCTGGCAAACAATCTTAATTAATGACTGGATTTTCTGGTGGATTTTCTGCCAAATAATCTGAAATAATTCCAGAATATTCAGCCACTTTTTCATCTTAAAAACACTGCATTCTCTGCCAAATAATCTGAAATAATTACTATAAGATTACATAACTTTCTGCCAATTATTCGAAATAAATTAGTGAAATTTCTGCCTTATTTTGGCAAAGAAATCTCAAGAAATTAGACATTTTCTGCCCAAATAATCCTAAATAATGACCTCATTTCTTTCTGACATATCTGAAATGATAACTGAAAAAGTACAACATTTCCTGCCAAATAATGACTGAATAATTTCACGATCTTTCGCCAAATGTGTCTAAAATAATGTCTGAATACTCCTGCTTATCCCAACAACGTCTCGTAACTGAACAGCTGTCACGTTACGAGTATCCTCCACACGTTGGAGGAAGCGTGTGTGGAGGGGATTTGACATACTCGCAGATCTCTCTCTGTGGTTCTCTGCTGATATTAACATGTAAATCCGACAGAAGATAAGCGTGTTAAATCTGCTGTTTGCATCTCACTCTGTTGACTGTTTGGAAACGGCACAATGAAAGCTGGGTTCTCACAAATTGACTTTCAAAATGCAAACTCATGCATAAACATGATCCTGCAAAGCAGCTGCCTGAAGTCTGCAGGACGAACGCTCTGCTTTCAGTCGAGTGTGTCAGGGCGCTGCGTGCTTTCCATCAACAGTTGTTATTCAACAGAAAGACAGGAAGCATCAGTGCAAATAATCCTCTAAATCAAACCTGCCATTAGAGGTTATTCTGGCCTCCTGGGTGCATCGGAACAGATTGATTGAAATGCTACGGTGTTCATCTTCATTCATGTCCTCTCTATGCATTCAAATTCAAAGGTTTTATTGTCATAAACTACAGTGTAGAAATGGCAATGAAATGATTATCAATCGAGCTCCTCCAACCAGGGTTAGGGTTAGTGCACGGGCTGACCTGGGATGAAGCCCAGGGGCCTACGGAGATCATGAGCCAATAAAAAAAAATATATATATATTTATTTTTTTATTTCGGGTGTTTTATTTTTATTTTAAATAAACAAAGTCCAGACCAGCAATCCAAAAGAAAATATCTCCCCTCCATACTATTTTCTCTCAAAAATGATGACTCCGTAACACTCAGTGGGCACCACTCAACAGCCAATCAGAATGAGAATAGGTTCCACATGTGACTTATTCAAATTGCGAGTGATTGAGTGACAGATGAAGGAGGACAGGAGAACATTTCGGAGAAGAAAAAGTTTGAGAGTGGCGCTCGGAAAAGGAAACCTAACACTGATGTCAATTGAGCCTGACATTCTTCGTGAGATGGATTTTAAGAACATCATAAAGGCTTTTTCGGACGCACTGCTAAAGAGTTAAGGCAATGCTGCACTCTGCATTGCCTCCCAGCAGCCCGCAGGTTTCCATGTGCATCGCTTTACATACTGGGTTTGTGTCCTGGCATGGAGGCCATATGTTGCTGTTCATGGTGCTCAATTAGTGGTGTGTGTGTGTGTGTGTGTGTGTGTGTGTGTGTGTGTGTGTGTGTGTGTGTGTGTGTGTGTGTGTGTGTGTGTGTGTGTGTGTGTGTGTGTGTGTGTGTGTGTGTGTGTGTGTGTGTGTGTGTGTGTGTGTGTGTGTGTGTGTGTGTGTGTGTGATGTGTGTGTGTGTGTGTGTGTGTGTGTGTGTGTGTGGTCTAGCATTACTATACTTGTGGGGACCTACATCTGTTTACATAGTCACGTGTGGGGACTGGCCTCCCTTATGGGGACACATTGGAGGTCCCCATGAGGGGTCATTAATTTTAGGGTGAAGACGTGGTTAGGTTAAGAGTTAGGTTTTTGTAAGGGCCACCGGATCTCCCCATGTCGCCCGACGACTTCACGGTTATACAGAGATCCAAGGAAAGGCACGCGCACTAGAGGCATTGTCGGCTCATGCTCTAGGGTTAGGCTTAGGATAAGTCTCCAGGAAATACATGTAAGTCAATGTAATGTCCCCTGAAGTGATGTATACATGGTGTGTGTGTGTGTGTGTGTGTGTGTGTGTGTGTGGTGTGTGTGTGTGTGTGTGTGTGTGTGTGTGTGTGTGTGTGTGTGTGTGTGTGTGTGTGTGTGTGTGTGTGTGTGTGTGTGTGTGCGTGAGCGTGTGCGTGTGCGTGTGCGTGTGTGTGTGTGTGTGTGTGTGTGTGTGTGTGTGTGTGTGTGTGGGTGTGTGTGGGTGTGTGTGTATCAGCCCAGGGCCTGATGGCAGGTTAAGGCGGGCTTGACTCCAACGATGCAAAAAAGCTCATCCTCCCGAACCCATCCAGTCTCACGTTGGAGCCATCCAGTCTCATGTTGGAGCCATCCGGTCTCATGTTGGAGCCATCCGGTCTCACGTTGGAGCCACCCGGTCTCACGTTGGAGCCACCCGGTCTCACGTTGGAGCCACCCGGTCTCACGTTGGAGCCATCCGGTCTCATGTTGGAGCCATCCGGTCTCACGTTGGACCCACCCGGTCTCACGTTGAGCCACCCGGTCTCACGTTGGAGCCACCCGGTCTCACGTTGGAGCCATCCGGTCTCACGTTGGAGCCATCCGGTCTCACGTTGGAGCCATCCGGTCTCACGTTGGAGCCACCCGGTCTCATGTTGGAGCCATCCAGTCTCACGTTGGAGCCATCCGGTCTCATGTTGGAGCCATCCGGTCTCACGTTGGAGCCACCCGGTCTCACGTTGGAGCCACCCGGTCTCACGTTGGAGCCACCCGGTCTCACGTTGGAGCCATCCGGTCTCATGTTGGAGCCATCCGGTCTCACGTTGGACCCACCCAGTCTCACGTTGGAGCCACCCGGTCTCACGTTGGAGCCACCCGGTCTCACGTTGGAGCCATCCGGTCTCACGTTGGAGCCATCCGGTCTCACGTTGGAGCCATCCGGTCTCACGTTGGAGCCACCCGGTCTCACGTTGGAGCCATCCGGTCTCATGTTGGAGCCATCCAGTCTCATGTTGGAGCCATCCGGTCTCATGTTGGAGCCATCCGGTCTCATGTTGGAGCCATCCAGTCTCATGTTGGAGCCATCCGGTCTCATGTTGGAGCCATCCGGTCTCATGTTGGAGCCATCCGGTCTCACGTTGGAGCCACCCGGTCTCACGTTGGAGCCACCCGGTCTCACGTTGGAGCCATCCGGTCTCATGTTGGAGCCATCCGGTCTCATGTTGGACCCACCCAGTCTCACGTTGGAGCCACCCGGTCTCACGTTGGAGCCACCCGGTCTCACGTTGGAGCCATCCGGTCTCATGTTGGAGCCACCCAGTCTCACGTTGGAGCCATCCGGTCTCACGTTGGAGCCACCCGGTCTCACGTTGGAGCCATCCGGTCTCATGTTGGACCCACCCAGTCTCACGTTGGAGCCATCCGGTCTCACGTTGGAGCCATCCGGTCTCACGTTGGAGCCATCCGGTCTCACGTTGGAGCCACCCGGTCTCACGTTGGAGCCATCCGGTCTCATGTTGGAGCCACCCGGTCTCACGTTGGAGCCATCCGGTCTCATGTTGGAGCCACCCAGTCTCACGTTGGAGCCATCCGGTCTCATGTTGGAGCCATCCAGTCTCACGTTGGAGCCATCCGGTCTCATGTTGGAGCCACCCAGTCTCACGTTGGAGCCATCCAGTCTCACGTTGGAGCCATCCAGTCTCATGTTGGGGCCATCCAGTCTCACGTTGGACCCATCCAGTCTCACGTTGGAGCCATCCAGTCTCATGTTGGAGCCTGTCCACAGTCCAACACGTAAAGCAGCGATGATTGGTTTCCTCTTAAAGAATTTGAGGAACCTGGTGCCTCTCCGGACTCTGAGAGAGCAGAGAGACGAGACGTTAGGCTGCAACTGTAATACTTACTCCGTCACGCTTTAAATAACGCGTGACTCAAAATGCACACAGGTGCTGAACACACATCATACACACACACCTACACACACTCCTGCTGATACACACCTGCACATGGAGACACACTCAGACTCTGCCTCCTCCTCTTCATCACCCCCTCCTGAGGCTGCGTTATAATTAGCCGTGGCCCCGCGGGACCCCTGCGAGCAGAGATGACCCATCATGGACGCTCCGGAATTAATGATCCACACGCCCTGTCACGCACATTGTGCAATCTTTAGAGATGGCAAACGTACACACATCCTTTCCTCCAGTAGAAGTACACACATCCTTTACTCCAGTAGAAGTACACACATCCTTTACTCCAGTAGAAGTACACACATCCTTTCCTCCAGTAGAAGTACACACATCCTTTACTCCAGTAGAAGTACACACATCCTTTCCTCCAGTAGAAGTACACACATCCTTTACTCCAGTAGAAGTACACACATCCTTTACTCCAGTAGAAGTACACACATCCTTTACTCCAGTAGAAGTACACACATCCTTTACTCAAGTAGAAGTACACACATCCTTTACTCAAGTAGAAGTACACACATCCTTTACTCAAGTAGAAGTACACACATCCTTTACTCCAGTAGAAGTACACACATCCTTTACTCCAGTAGAAGTACACACATCCTTTACTCCAGTAGAAGTACACACATCGTTTACTCAAGTAGAAGTACAGATACTCGTGTTTAAAAATACTCTGGTGAAAGTAGAAGTACTGACTAAACTTCTTTACTCAAGTAAAAGTAAAGAGGCTTTGAAGTGTCCTTCAGTAAAAAGTACCCATAGCTAGCAGCTGCTTTAAAGAGTACCTGACCTCCCTTTATATTAATAGAACAATAATGTCATTGTTAGCTAATGAATGTTTCCATGCTGAACAACGGCAACATGACAACGTTTCCATTGGTCCCTCTTCTTTAGAGAAGACCAGGAAGTGATGGATACACGGATCGTGTTCCAACCAATAGGCACGCAGTGACTCTGAAGAATAATGATCACGCACCAACACACATTCAGACTAAAGGAACCAGCTGTTTGGGAAATGAGAGAAGTAGAAAGTACAGGTATTTGAGTTCAACATGTGAGAAGTAGAAAGTACAGGTATTTGAGTTCAACATGTAAGAACTAAGAAGTAGAAAGTACAGGTATTTGAGTTCAACATGTAAGAAGTAGAAAGTACAGGTATATGAGTTCAACATGTGAGAAGTAGAAAGTACAGGTATTTGAGTTCAACATGTAAGAAGTAGAAAGTACAGGTATTTGAGTTCAACATGTAAGAAGTAGAAAGTACAAGTATTTGAGTTCAACATGTAAGAAGTAGAAAGTACAGGTATTTGGGTTCAACATGTAAGAAGTAGAAAGTACAAGTATTTGAGTTCAACATGTAAGAAGTAGAAAGTACAGGTATTTGAGTTCAACATGTAAGAAGTAGAAAGTACAAGTATTTGAGTTCAACATGTAAGAAGTAGAAAGTACAAGTATTTGGGTTCAACCTGTAAGAAGTAGAAAGTACAAGTATTTGAGTTCAACATGTAAGAAGTAGAAAGTACAAGTATTTGGGTTCAACCTGTAAGAAGTAGAAAGTACAGGTATTTGGGTTCAACATGTAAGAAGTAGAAAGTACAGGTATTTGAGTTCAACATGTAAGAAGTAGAAAGTACAGGTATTTGAGTTCAACATGTAAGAAGTAGAAAGTACAAGTATTTGAGTTCAACATGTAAGAAGTAGAAAGTACAGGTATTTGGGTTCAACATGTAAGAAGTAGAAAGTACAAGTATTTGAGTTCAACATGTAAGAAGTAGAAAGTACAGGTATTTGAGTTCAACATGTAAGAAGTAGAAAGTACAAGTATTTGAGTTCAACATGTAAGAAGTAGAAAGTACAAGTATTTGGGTTCAACCTGTAAGAAGTAGAAAGTACAGGTATTTGAGTTCAACATGTAAGAAGTAGAAAGTACAAGTATTTGGGTTCAACCTGTAAGAAGTAGAAAGTACAGGTATTTGGGTTCAACATGTAAGAAGTAGAAAGTACAGGTATTTGAGTTCAACATGTAAGAAGTAGAAAGTACAGGTATTTGGGTTCAACATGTAAGAAGTAGAAAGTACAAGTATTTGGGTTCAACCTGTAAGAAGTAGAAAGTACAGGTATTTGGGTTCTACATGTAAGAAGTAGAAAGTACAAGTATTTGGGTTCAACCTGTAAGAAGTAGAAAGTACAGGTATTTGAGTTCAATATGTGAGAAGTAGAAAGTACAAGTATTTGGGTTCAACCTGTAAGAAGTAGAAAGTACAGGTATTTGGGTTCTACATGTAAGAAGTAGAAAGTACAAGTATTTGGGTTCAACCTGTAAGAAGTAGAAAGTAC